>NW_027248604.1:0-73155 GCF_031021105.1 Erythrolamprus reginae | reverse complement strand
CTTTATTTCCAAAATATCCGCCTTGCTTTTGACACTTATATTTTTGGTACTGGACAAAACCATCAGGCCTGGCATTTTTGTTGAATGCTCATAGCATCCTCTCAATATTTTACTGGATTTTTTTGTTTCTTGGTACTCTGGTGATGTTTTTCCCTTTCAGAATCATGTGTGTTAAAATATTAGGTTACAAAAACCAACCAACCTATAGCAAACACCGTGAAGCAGTCTAATTTAAAGCACGCTTTTACAAAAGACTTGCAGATGTTTTTCGAGGCATAACAACTCAAGGCTGTCTGCACATTGTTTCAAATGTAAGGAAAACACCGAGATGTATAAAAAAATCTGCTAACATGCTAATGGTTTAGCCAGCATACCAAATTGTACTAAATGTATAGATCTTTTCGCAGCATAGTTATTAGTGGACAAGTTAATTATATCTAAAACCCGCTGTTTTACATGCATTGTATTTGCTGTTGTTGCATTAATGGATTTCGCAAGGCAATGCACATGTTAAGATCAAGAAAAGATCTGAGTTAGTTGAGGAGAACAAAAAGAAATCTGGAGAAATGTCACCATTATGTTATTTTGAGTTAAATTGCCAAGAACGTTAGTTCATGGCTTTGCCTCAAAATGGAAAAGGAAGATGTTGAAGGAACACTTGTTTTAAATTTGAGTTAACTTGAAATGTAATTATGGGAGAAGCAAAGAAATTAAAAGAACAGCTTTGCTGATGGGCCTGAGAAGAATTAATAATAATTCTTAGTTGGGGGAAAGATCAAAAGCAACGTGAGAAAATATTATTTTACTGAAAGAGTAGTAGATCCTGGAAAAAACTTCCAGCAGACTTGGTTCGTAAATCCACAGTCACTGAATTTAAACATGCCTGGGATAAACATATATCCATTGTAAGATAAAATACAGGAAATAGTATAAGGGCAGACTAGATGGACCCTGAGGTCTTTTTCTGCCGTCAGTCTTCTATGTTTCTAATAATAATAATTTATTGGATTTGTATGCCACCCCTCTCCGTAGACTCGGGTAGCTAACAACAATGATAAAAACAGCATGTGACAATCCAATAATAAAACAACTAAAACCCCTTATTATAAAACCAACATACACACAGACATACCATGCATAACTTGTAATGGCCTAGGGGGAAGGAATATCTCCACTCCCCCATGCCTGGCGGTATAAATAAGTCTTGAGTAGTTTACGAAAGACAGGGAGGGGGGGAATTCTAATCTCCGGGGGGAGTTGGTTCCAGAGGGCCGGGACCGCCACAGAGAAAGGCTCTTCCCCTGGGGCCCGCCAAATGACATTGTTTAGTCGACGGGACCTGGAGAAGGCCCACTCTGTGGGACCTTATTGGTCGCTGGGATTTGTGCGGTAGCAGGAGGTTCCGGAGGTAGTCTGGTCCAAAGCCAGATTACTTTTTTATTTCCTCAAGGTAGGATGGATGGGTGGATGGATGGGTGGAGGACCAGTGATGGACTCCTATGGATACAGTCAGGTACACAGAACCGGTAGAAAATTTTTGATTTTTTTTCTTTTTTTCCCCTTCTGGGTTCTGGGTATGTTTTTCCTATCGCAGTAAATAAGGTTCAATGTATATAATTTTAGAAAAGCTGTGTGTGTGTGTTTTACTATATTTTATATAGCATATAATATATATTTTTGTGTGCCTGTGTGTAGTAAATAGATAGGGAAATTGTATCTCTAACCCAAACCTTTGACGTGAGTGATGTCAAGTTGGCCACCTTTAAACTAGTCACATGACCTTTGAGCCACCCCCTGGTCACATGATCATCAAGCCACTCCCACCTGGTCACATGGCCGGCAAGCCACACCCACAAAATAAGCCACACCCACAGTGTGGCAGTAAAAAATTTTTTGCAGCCCTTCACTGGGATGGACACATGAAATGGATTAGTTGATCCAATGCAAGTAAGGGAAAAACCACAAATACTTTATGGAGATTCTCGGTTATACAGATCATGGTTGTCCCAAAGGTGCTTTTTCCAAAAGACAACTGAACTTCCTTTATTTTTCCTTGAAGATGTTTCGCTTCTCATCCAAGAAGCTTTTTGCTTTAAAAAAAAGAAAGAAAGAAAATAATTTTTATTGAGTTATAAACATTAAAAACAAATATAAAGACAAAAAGAAAGAAGAAAAATAACAACAATAGAGAAACAACAACAAACACACATATACATTAAAATTATCTCGTTATTATTTAGTAGACTATACCTTGAAGAGTTTTCTTACGGCTATTTCTATCGGCAAAATAGTTACTATGGTTATTTGTTTTATATATAGTCTTGTTTTGCCTTTTACCACTTTTCTTCCATCGTTGTTACGATACTTCATTTAATACAAAGCATACATTCTATTAAGTACCATTTAAGAAAGTTATACATTGAGCAAAGTTATTCTTCTTACTTTTATAGCTAATTCATTATTATACTCTTGTTGTGATTTTTCCTTAGTTCTAACCATTCGTAAAAAAATGTTCCAAATTTTTTTTTTTAGAAACTTTATTAATTTTCCATAAAAAGACATACAGACTCACAAACATTTAAACACATAGTGGGGGTTGCAATTACCCCTCTCTTCTTGAAGTCAATTTTTAATACAGAAAAAAGAATAAATTCTTAAGTCATTAACTCGACATAGTATTCTAAATGAAAAGAAGAATTTTGTTTACACATTCTAATAAACATAAGATTAAGTTAATAAAAACCAACAAACATTTCTAATATCATTTTGATATATTCATACATTTCTCATAGCCTTAATTTTTATTTTTATTTTTGTCTATCCATGTATAAACTTTATTCCAAATAATATAAAATTCGGATTCTTCTTGGTCATTCAGCCTCTTGTCATCATATCCATCTCTGCACAATCCAATTTTTTTTTAACTACATCTTCTTTTTTGGGAACATTTCCCGCTTTCCAATTTTGTGCATAAACTATCCTTAAAAAAAAATGTTCCAAATTTTATAGTATTCTGAGTCTTCTTTGTCATAGAAACATAGAAACATAGAAGTCTGACGGCAGAAAAAGACCTCATGGTCCATCTAGTCTGCCCTTATACTATTTTCTGTATTTTATCTTAGGATGGATATATGTTTATCCCAGGCATGTTTAAATTCAGTTACTGTGGATTTATCTACCCACGTCTGCTGGAAGTTTGTTCCAAGGATCTATTACTCTTTCAGTAAAATAATATTTTCTCATATTGCTTTTGATCTTTCCCCCAACTAACTTCAGATTGTGTCCCCTTGTTCTTGTGTTCACTTTCCTATTAAAAACACTTCCCTCCTGGACCTTATTTAACCCTTTAATATATTTAAATGTTTCGATCATGTCCCCCCTTTTCCTTCTGTCCTCCAGACTATACAGATTGAGTTCATTAAGTCTTTCCTGATATGTTTTATGCTTAAGACCTTCCACCATTCTTGTAGCCCGTCTTTGGACCCGTTCAATTTTGTCAATATCTTTTTGTAGGTGAGGTCTCCAGAACTGAACACAGTACAGTGGTACCTCGAGATACGAGTTTAATTCGTTCCTGACCTGGGCTCTTAAGTCGAGCAGCTCTTATCTCGAACGACTTTTCCCCATAGGAATTAATGTAAATAATTTTAATTGGTTCCAGCCCTCAAAAAACTCACAAAGTTAGTCTAAATTATGCAGAAAGACAAGTTTTTAATGAATAAATGTACATGTACATATAAATGAATAATGAAGTTTCTTTCACTTAACTTGTAAACTTTCTTAAACTTTTAAATTTACATATGTTCAACTTCTCTGCCACCCAATCCTGTAGGACAGAGGTCCCCAACCATTTTTGCACCAGGGGACCGGCTTTAAGCGATCAAGAGAGGAATGGGATAAATGAATGGACGGAGGGTGGGAAGGAAGGAAGGAAAGAGGAAGGGACAGGAACAGAGGAAGGAAGCAAGGAAACTTATGAAAGGGGAGAGTAAGAGAGGAATGAGTGAAGGGAGGGAGGGAGGGAAGAAGGTGGGAAGGAGAAAGAAAAGAAGAAATAGAGGAAGGGAAGGTAAAAGAGAGAAAGAAAAAGAGCTAACTTCCGCGTTCAGCTTCAGGAGACAGCTGCGAAGCCGCGCGCGTGTTTTAAAAGGTTGCAGCCGGCCTGGGGGGCTCGGGGGGGGGGGCTGGCAAGCCCCCCAGGCTGGCTGCAAGCCCCCCCCGAGCCCCCCAGGCCGGCTGCAACCTTTTAAAACACGTGCGCCGCTTCGCAGCTGTCTCCTGAAGCCGAACGCGGAAGTTAGCGTTCGGCTTCAGGAGACAGCTCCTTGGCGCTTGTATCTCGAATTTGGGCTTGTAAGTAGAACAAAAATATCTCTCCCCTCCCAGCTCTTATCTCGAGTAGCTCTTAAGTAGAGCAGCTCTTATGTCGGGGTTCCACTGTATTCCAAATGTGGTCTCACCAGCATTCTATATAGTGGGATCATAATCTCCCTCTTCCTGCTTGTTATACCTCTAGCTATGCAGCCAAGCATCCTACTTGCTTTCCCTGCCGCCTGACTGCACTGTTCACCCCATTTTTGAGACTGTCAGAAATCACTACCCCTAAATCCTTTTCTTTTGAAGTATTTGCCAACACTGAACTGCCAATACAATACTCAGATTGAGGATTCCTTTTCCCCAAGTGCATTATTTTACATTTGGAAACATTAAACTGCAGTTTCCATTGCTTTGACCATTTATCTAGTAAAGCTAAATCATTTACCATATTACAGACGCCTCCAGGAATATCAACCCTATTGCACACTTTAGAGTCATCGGCAAATAGGCAAACCTTCCCTACCAAACCTTCCCCTATGTCACTCACAAATATATTAAAAAGAATAGTTGCCATCATGTCTGCTTCTGCACAATCCATAATTTGAAGCTTCCTCAATGAACAAAGAACTGAACAGAGAATAGAAGAAGCTCACTGATCTTCTAAACCAACGGGCAATTAATGGAGATCACATTTGTCCATCGATCCATCCATCCATTGATCCATCGATCCATCGATCCATCCATCCATCCATCCATCCATCCATCCATCCCATCCATCCATCCATCGGGAACCAAAAAAATTAATTCCTCTCAATCTCATCAGCAATAATCTTTGAATTTTCTTTTCTTCTCCCATAATTACAATTCAGGTTAATGATTCAGCCACCCACCTGCCCATCTGTCCATCCACTCTTACCTTAAGCAACTAAAAATGTAGAATTGGTCCTCTCAGCCAAAGCAGGTCTGTGCTCCTGCTGGGGTTAATCCTCTGGGGTTCACTTCCTTCGTTCTTACATAAAGTTCTTGCACATGGCATGCTAGTGCATTTATTGCAGCTTTAATGATCTACTCAAATATTCCTCTTGAGCACTATATTCATCTTCATAAGTTCAGCCGCAGAGAAAAGGATTGTGAATTACCCCGCTTTCCTATTTCACTGCCCCTTCCTTCCTTCCTTCCTTCCTTCCTTCCTTCCTTCCTTCCTTCCTTCCTTCCTTCCTTCCTTCCTTCCTCCCCCCCTCCCTCCCTCCTCCCCTCCCTCCTTTCCTTCCAATTTTATACTATTGCTTGTGCCTTCTCTCCTTCGCTCCTTCCTTCCTTCCTTCTTTCCTCCCTCCCTCCCACCCCTCCCTCCCTCCCTCCTCCCCTCCCTCCTTTCCTTCCAAATTTACACTATTGCTTGTGCTTCTCTATCTCCCTCCTTCCTTCCCTCCCTCCTTCCTTCCTTCCTTCCTTCCTTCCTTCCTTCCTCTTTCCTTCTTCCTGAAAATGTTGCATTATTGCTTGTGTCTCCTTCCTCCCTCCCTCCCTCCTTCCCTCTCTCCCTCTTTCCTTTTTCCTAAAAATGTTGCATTATTGCTTGTGTCTCCTCCCTCCCTCCCTCCCTGACATTTCATAATTTCTAATTTTAGTTTAAGCACGATCCAAACCAATACTTTAGTTGGGAAGCCCAAGTGTGGGGAGTAAATGGAATTTGGACCCAGGACTTCCAGGCATGTTTTGGCTCACGCAAGTGCTTCAGAGCTCAGGATTCCCCACAGCTTTATACCTATGTTTTAAACCTCAACCTTGCTGCTTTAGTAAAGCTGCTAGAAAGATTTCCAATAGCTCATCTCTGATAAATAGCGGATGCTGCTTGCTATTTCCAGGGGAACATATTTATGACCTCATTATGAGTTGTAGCCCTGATCTGAGTTTCTTATCCAATATTCCCTTTCGCAAGGAGAACCTACTGCTTTATGTTCCCTTGGCATTTTGCTTTTATCTTCCAGTGCAAGTGCAATAAAGAGAGCAAAAACGCCCCCCGCGTCCCAAATCTTAACTCATCTACGACTATAATAATACTGTTTATTTGGGAAGAAGGCCTGAATTGCAGGGGATTAGCACATATGCAAAAAAACCGATTGACTCTTTTTTTGCCTGAAGGATGCTAGGATGTCTCTCCCCCTCCCTCCCGTCCACCCTACCATCTTTCTTAGTGCTTTTTATTTGATTTGGGAGACAATAGGAGCTTATCTAAGCCATCTCACTCTCTTTTAATAATCTCCATCAAAATCCAGTGGCCTTTATGTTACCGCGGCAATAATTAGAAGGTTAGTGGAGTTAAGCAGCCACCGAGACCGACTCGGAGAAACATTCATTGTGCCTCATTAAATTTGGAATTAGGGCTTAAAAGGTTAGGAATAAGTATTCTGTTTATATTTCTGGGCAGTAAATCTAAAATGGACATTGCGTTCATCCACCTCTCTGGGAGCTCGGCTCTGCGGCTGCTGGGTTTGCCCGATGAAAAGGAAAACGAGCTCAGGTTGGATTAAAATCAAGAGAGGAAATGAACAACCTGCCTTGCCTGTAATTACGAAACGTCAATATCAAAAATAGCCACTGCCTGGCGTTTCAGAAACACGTTGCTTTTGATTGCAAAAGGAATAATCGTGGGGACTATCGAGTGAGCGGGCAGGATTTGCAATAAAGGAAAGGAGGGTCGAACAGTGGTTTCTAGGAAAGAGGTATTTGGAAGAAATGCCCTTCTGGGTTTCAGTTCCAAGTGGGAGAAAACACGCTGGAAGCATTGATGAGGTTCGTCCATCGTGTTCAAAGAGGACTTTGACATCTATGAGTGGTACACCACATTTTTTTTCTCAGCCTACAGCAGTGATGGCGAACCAACGGCATGGGTGCCACAGGTAGCATGTGGAGCCATATCTGCTGGAACACGATGTCGTTTGGCGGGACCCAGGGGAAGAGCCTTCTCTGTGGTGGCCCCCGGCCCTTTGGAACCAACTCCCCCCAGAGATTAGAACTGCCCCCACCCTCCTTGCCTTTCATAAACTTCTTAAAACCCACCTCTGCCGTCAGGCATGGGGGAACTGAGATATCCTTTCCCCCTAGGCCTTTACAATTTACGCATGGCATGTCTGTATGTATGTTTGGTTTTTATAATAAGGTTTTTTTAGTTATTTTACTATTGAATTTGATTGTTACATGCTGTTTTTATCATTGTTGTTAGCCGCCCCGAGTCTACGGAGAGGGGCGGCATACAAATCCAATAAATAAATAAATAATAAATAAATAAATAAACACGAGCTGTTGCCCTAGCTTAGTCCAGCGTGCATGTGTGTGCCAGCCAGCTGATTTTTGGCTTGCACAGAGGCTCCGGGAGGACGTTTTTGGCTCACAGAGAGCCTCCAGGGGGATGCAGGAAGGCGTTTTTAAATAGAAACATAGAAGATTGATGGCAGAAAAAGTCCATCTAGTCTGCCCTTATACTATTTTCTGTATTTTATCTAAGGATGGATCTATGTTTATCCCAGGCATGTTTAAATTCAGTTACTGTGGATTTATCTACCACGTCTGCTGGAAGTTTGTTCCAAGCATCTACTACTCTTTCAGTAAAATAATATTTTCTCATGTTACTTCTAATCTTTCCCCCAACTAACCTCAGATTGTGCCCCCTTGTTCTTGTGTTCATTTTCCAATTAAAAATACTTCTCTCCTGAAACTTATTCAACACTTTGACATATCTAAATGTTTCAATCGTGTCCCCCCTTTTCCTTCTGTCCTCCAGACTATACAGATTGAGTTCATTAAGTCTTTCCTGATACGTTTTATGCTTAAGACCCTCCACCATTCTTGCAGCCCGTCTTTGGACCCGTTCAATTTTGTCAATATCTTTTTGTAGGTGAGGTCTCCAGAACTGAACACAGGATTCCAAATGTGGTCTCGCCAGCGCTCTATACATTACCCTGTTCCGGCTTCAGGGAAGTCTTTGAAGCCTGGGGAGGGCAAAACACGAGCCTCTTGGGCCCACCAGAAGTTGGGAAACTGCCCATTTCCAGCCTTCAGAAGGCCTCCGGGGGTCAGGCCAGTTTCTTCTTCAAGCTTCCAATGATGAAGCTCCCACAACTTCTGAAGACAACTCCTGTTCCATCAGTTGATTGTTCTTACTGTCAGGAAATTTCTCCTTATTTCTAGGTTGAATCTCTCCTTCTTCAGTTTCCATCCATTATTCCTTGTCCGGCCTTCGGGTGCCTTGGAAAATAGCTCGATCCCCTCCTCCAATATTGGAAAACCACTATCCTGTCTCCCCCTGGTCCTTCTCTTCACTAGATAATCAATATATTGATTATGCAGCTTCTGCTCAGGCAATCACACTACTCACAAGAGCCTACAAAACTTTTGCCAGACCTATCCTAGACTACTGCTCATCTGTCTGGAACCCATACCACATCTCAGACATCAACACCCTTGAAAATGCCCAAAGATATTTCACCAGAAGAGCCCTTCACTCCTCCACTCGAAACAGAATATCCTACGAAAATAGACTAACAATCCTGGGCCTAGAAAGCCTAGAACTACGGCGCCTAAAACACGATTTGAGTATTGCCCACAAGATCATATGCTGCAACGTCCTACCGGTCAATGACTACTTCAGCTTCAACCACACCAACACAAGAGCACGCGACAGATTCAAACTTAATACAAACCGCTCCAAACTTGACTGTAAAAAATATGATTTCAACAATCGAGTTATCGAAGCGTGGAACTCATTACCGGACTCAATTGTGTCAACCCTTAACCCCCAACACTTCTCCCTTAGACTCTCCACGATTGACCTCTCCAGGTTCCTAAGAGTCCAGTAAGGGGCGTACATAAGTGCACTGGTATGTCTTTCGTCCCCTGTCCAATTGTCTTTCCTTTCTCTCACTTATCATATATATTCTCTTTCTTTCATATATCCTCTCCTTTAAGTTCACTTTTACCCTTATATATGTTACTACATGTCTATTTTTCTTCCTATGTATTTGTATATTGGACAAATGAATAAATAAAAATAAATAAATAAAATATTGATTGTGGAGATCAAATTGAAGGAAGGCATACTTGTCTGCCTGACGTTCAGATCACGATAGTTCCGCAGGATTTGTAATCAAGGAATGAATAACAGAATTGAAATGAGGATGATGAAGCAGAAAGGGAAAGTAGGTGGAACAAAACCACAAATGTTCAAAGCAGGATGATTCAAAGCAGTGTTGCTTTAGAATCTGGCAGGATCCTATCAACGTTCAAAAAACCCTGTTGTGTTCCAGCAGGATTCCATGAGTCTTGCTTCGCAATTCAGAAGTAGAAGTTCCATGCTAGCAAAAACTTCAGAAGAGAAGGATTT
This sequence comes from Erythrolamprus reginae, assembly GCF_031021105.1. NCBI lineage: Eukaryota > Metazoa > Chordata > Lepidosauria > Squamata > Dipsadidae > Erythrolamprus > Erythrolamprus reginae. The sequence continues at coordinate 63,455 of NW_027248604.1, read as the reverse complement.
AGGGAAAGCAAGTAGAATGCTTGGCTGCATAGCTAGAGGTATAACAAGCAGGAAAAGGGAGGTTCTGATCCCACTGTATAGAGCGCTGGTGAAACCACATTTGGAGTACTGTGTTCAGTTCTGGAGACCTCACCTACAAAAAGATATTGATAAAATTGAACGGGTCCAAAGACGGGCTACAGGAATGGTGGAAGGTCTTAAGCATAAAACTTATCAGGAAAGACTTCATGAACTCAATCTGTATAGTCTGGAGGACAGAAGGAAAAGGGGGGACATGATCGAAACATTTAAATATGTTAAAGGGTTAAATAAGGTTCGGGAGGGAAGTGTTTTTAATAGGAAAGTGAACACAAGAACAAGGGGGCAAAATCTGAGGTTAGTTGGGGGGAAGATTAGAAGTAACATGAGAAATTATTATTTTACTGAAAGAGTAGTAGATCCTTGGAACAAACTTCCAGCAGCCATGATTGGTAAATCCACAGTACCTGAATTTAAACATGCCTGGGATAAACACAAATCCATCCTAAGATAAAATACAGGAAATAGTGTAAGGGCAGACTAGATGGACCATGAGGTCTTTTTCTGCCGTCAATCTTCTATGTTTCTATGAAAGTGGACACAAGAACAAGGGGGCACAATCTGAGGTTAGTTGGGGGAAAGATCAGAAGCAATGTGAGAAAATATTATTTTACTGAAAGAGTAGTAGATCCTTGGAACAAACTTCCAGCAGACGTGGTTGGTAAATCCACAGTACCTGAATTTAAACATGCTTGGGATAAACACAAATCCATCCTAAGATAAAATACAGGAAATAGTGTAAGGGCAGACTAGATGGACCATGAGGTCTTTTTCTGCCGTCAATCTTCTATGTTTCTATGAAAGCGGACACAAGAACAAGGGGACACAATGTGAGGTTAGTTGGGGGAAAGATCAGAAGCAACGTGAGAAAATATTATTTTACTGAAAGAGTAGTAGATCCTTGGAACAAACTTCCAGCAGCCATGATTGGTAAATCCACAGTACCTGAATTTAAACATGCCTGGGATAAACACAAATCCATCCTAAGATAAAATACAGGAAATAGTGTAAGGGCAGACTAGATGGACCATGAGGTCTTTTTCTGCCGTCAATCTTCTATGTTTCTAAGTTTCTATGAAGTGGCTTTCCACTTCCACCTGAGCACTACAAAACCCTTTCCTGCCAGCTGGAGGATGCTAATGTTGCTCTGCATAATTGGATAATTGGGAGGGATGGAATACAATTCCTGACACTTTGCTCCCCATGCAGAGAAGTTGAAATCCTCTGCAGGGAAGCTTTGCAGTAACATTGGTGTCTGTGGATTCAGCTGCCTTTGATGATCAGTGGGTTCGGCTGCTACCTTAAGTTCCATTGTACGTAATGGGCAAGCGTCACCAGTGAGCTGCTGTTGCTGAGGAGTGTCAGAATTTGTTGCAGCACACCAGCGAAGGGCTACTTGTCTTCGGCACTACTGGTTTCCCCTCCGAGAAAAGTGGTCCCAGTGGTCCTTGGCATGCTGGGCGCAGTGCCAAAGGATCTCAGCGGACATTTGAAAACCATTGGAATTGACAGAATCGCCATCTGTCAATTGCAAAAGGCCACTTTGCTGGGATCGGCACACATCATTCGCCGCTACATCACGCAGTCCTAGGTGCTTGGGAAGTGCCCGACTGGTGATGAAATACGAAATCCAGGATAGTGATGTTGTTTGCTGTTTTGTATTGTTGAAATAATAATAATAATAATAATAATAATAATAATAATAATAATCCGACTGATGATGAAATACCTCCGAGACTGCCTTCTGCCGCACAAATCCCAGCGACCGGTGAGGTCCCACAGACTTGGTCTCCTTAGGGTCCCATCGACCAAACAATGTTGGCTGGCAGGACCCAGGGGAAGAGCCTTCTCTGTGGGGGCCCCGGCCCTCTGGAATCAGCTCCCCCTGGAGATTCGCACTGCCCCCACCGTCCTTGCCTTCCGGAAGAGTTTAAAAACTCATCTTTACCATCAGTCCTGGGGTTCCTTAGATCTTCCCCCCTGACCAATGAATGCTTTAGTTTGATTGTTGAATGAATGATATTAATGGTTTTTTTCCTTTTTAATTAGAATTTTAAAGATTGTTTTAAATGTATTAATTGGATTGCTATTATTCTTGTTTTTCTGTATATGCTGTGAGCCGCCCCGAGTCCTCAGAGAGGGGCGGCATACAAATCCAAACAAACAAACAAACAAACAAACAAACAAACAAACAAACAAACAAATATGAAATCCAGCATAGTGATCTTGTTTGCTGTGTTGTGTTGACATAATAATAATAATAATAATAATAATAATAATAATAATAGTAATAATAATAATTGTGTGTCTGTAACATATATTTTGATCATAATGAAAAGGAAAGGAGACTAGTATAGACATATTTCAAACTTATTATGCCCTAATTAGCTAGCCATATCCTTATTGGAATTTGAGCCTGCAGAGTCTGCCTTGTAAGGCAGTGGCTTTAACCTCTAGGCTACAGGCTCTACTCCTCTCAGCTTTCTATCAGGGATTACTTGGGTTTTGCCTCCTCCCTCCTCTCTCTTGGGTCTCTTGGAATGAGCCTATCGGCTCTGATGTAAACTCAGACACTCTGATGATGAATACGGATGTTGACACGTTGGGCATGCCAAGATGAGACTGGGAATGAGGGAGAAGGCTCTGGTTGTTTACCCTTTCTGAAAGGTCTGTACAACAGGGAGCAAGTCGGCTCTTGGTTCCACGCTATGGAAAGGTTTACGTCATTCGGTGACAAAGAGTTACGTGGGAGCTTCCTTCATGAGCTGTGCAAATGGTTGCAACGCCATTTTTACGCGGTTGGTTTTGATGCTATTTATAAGGCAGGTCCTCGCATGCAATAATGACCTGCTCCCAGTGTGGGCTACTCGATAGAGTGGTAGTAAATTCCGGGATGCATGCGCAGCTGCGCAGCCCTGGTGGACGTACGCATGACCCCGCATGAGATTTGGCTTCTGTGCATGCACCCAAAGCCAAATCTTGTGCAAGGATGTTCGTGAGAGCAAAGTTTTTCTGATTTTTGCCGATTTATTTGCTTCTGCGCCTCAAATCCTCGACTTACAACATTAATCATAATCGTTCAAGTGAACTGTTAAGTCCTTGATTTACAACCTTAAAAGTGTCACTTGCTGGGGTGACAATTTGCTTTGTGTTTCCCACACTCTCCTTCCTGGGTCGCCCCCCCCTGAATGAGTGCTGCCAGAAGCATAAATGCTGCCAGCGCCGCTTCCACCCACAACTTCTGCTTGCACCTTGGGTGGGAGGTGGCCGTGTGAGGCTGGAGGGGAGCTGAGCAGGAGAGAGGGAAGCTTGTCCGAGGTCAGGAAGGAGGAAAGAGGAGAAAGGCAAGGAGCACAGACGCAGCAGCAACAGCAGCACGGAAAAACAGCAGAGCCGAGCTAATACCAGTAATCCAGGAAGTGACAGCCGCCAATCAGCTGGAACTGCGCACGCATCATCATTTCTGCCGGTGGAACTGTGTTCCACCCCATCCTGCCTGCTGCCCACCCCTGGGAATAGACCATGTTTTCTTGGCAAATGGCACCGTAGCCCCAAAGCTGACCTGCAAAAACTCACCTGGAGTTCATTTTATTTATATTTGGTTGCAATTAAGCTTCATCTATACATAGACTAATCGTGACTGAAAAAGGTATAGAGGACAGCAAGAAACATGATTAGAGAAACATATAAAGAATGGCTGCAGAAATTGGATATGTGTAGCGTTTTGAAAAGAAGGACTAAGGGAGACACGATAGCAGTGTTCCAATATCTAATGAGTTGCCACAAAGAAGAATTGGGTGTCCACCTATTTTCCAAAGCACCTAATGGTAGGACAAGAAGCAATGGATGGGAACTAATCAGGGAAAGAACCAACCTAGAAATAAGGATAAATTTCCTGGCAGTCAGAAGAATTAATCATCAACGACTTGCATCCAGAAATTGTGGGTTCTGGATATTTTTAGGAAGCAATTGGACAACTGTTTGTCTAAAATGGGTACAGGTCTCCTTTGAGCAAGGGGACCTCCAAGGTCCCTTCCAACATGGTTATTTTGTTATTTTGAAGCAGATCTAGTAGAGGAACCCATGTGTGACGGTCAGTATAGAAATTTGAGAAATAAAATAAGACATCATAATGGGAGACCTATCAATGCAGATCATAGAAACATAGAAGATTGACGGCAGAAAAAGACCTCATGGTCCATCTAGTCTTATTTATTTATTTATTATTTGGATTTGTATGCCGCCCCTCTCCGAAGACTCGGGGCGGCTCAGTCTGCCCTTATACTATTTCCTGTATTTTATCTTAGGATGGATCTATGTTTATCCCAGGCATGTTTAAATCCAGTTCCTGTGGATTTACCAACCATGTATGCTGGAGCTTTGTTCCAAGCATCTACTACTCTTGTACCATCATGTACAATTTGATCAACACATTCCACTGATGCTGTTTTATCCCACATACCGTCCTATGTTTGGTTTTTGACTCAGCCTGTTGTGTGAATCTTAACTATTGGGGCTTTTTCAGCAGTCGTGAAAATAAACCACAGTTTCACGCAGTCTGTGAAATTAGCATTAAGCTTTTACTTCTCTTCCCTGGTGTGGTGGCAGACTTAGGACTCAAGGGTATGGGCAGAAAATAATAACAGGACTGGATTTTATTAATTCCTTAGTTACAGGGACTAAAAAAAATTCTCCCCCCCTTTTTTTGGGGGGGGGGAAGAACTACAGAGGCTTTTTTCAAAGTCGCTTCCCTTTGGAAGGATTGCGTGGATGTCGAAGGGGCATCCCACAGCTTTCAGCTTCCGTGGAATTCCTGTGAATGGCTCACCGACCTTTTCTTTCTAATGAACAACCCCGCTCTCTCCCAAAGGCTGGAACTAGTTAATAAGTAAATAAATAATAATAAAAAAAGAGAGAGAGCGAGAGAGAGATTAATCCATCTAAAAATGTCCCTGCTGGATGTCTGTTTCAGAGGGCTTCTGTTGATATATTTGTATTTTGTGTTGCTAAGACAACAGCTAAGAGCACTTTGAGAAATTATATATTAGTAAGCTGCATGGGGCTCAGAGGCTTTTTCCGTTGATGGAGCGACGGATAAATGCCTGCCTGTAGAAATCAAACTGCACAGTATGTTTATTTGTGTGTGTGTTTGTGTGTTTGAGAGAGAGAGAGAGAGATAAATTTACTTGGTTGAGTTTCAGTTTTAAGCAGCGAGAAGCGTTCTTGCTGTTACTAGTTTATCCCGAAGAACTTAATTAGAAAGGTGGAAACAGTATGTTGTAAGTTGGGGTAGGAAGGTGGAGATAGAGGTATACCTGAGCAGAGACAGGTTACAAGCGGTGTGCCACAAGGGTCTGTTCTGGATCCTATTCTTTTTAATATGTTTGTGAGTGACATAGGGGAAGGTTTACCTATTGGCCGATGACTCTAAAGTGTGCAATAGGGTTGCTATTCCTGGAGGCGTCTGTAATATGGTAAATGATTTAGCTTTACTAGATAAATGGTCAAAGCAATGGAAACTGCAGTTTAATGTTTCCAAATGTAAAATAATGCACTTGGGGAAAAGGAGTCCTCAATCTGAGTATTGTATTGGCACTTCTGTGTTAGCAAAAACTTCAGAAGAGAAGGATTTAGGGGTAGTGATTTCTGACAGTCTCAAAATGGGTGAATAGTGTGGTCAAGTGGTAAGGAAAGCAAGTAGAATGCTTGGCTGCATAGCTAAAGATATAACAAGCAGGAGGAGGGAGATTGTGATCCCGCTGTATAGAGCGCTGTTGAGACCACATTTGGAATAGTGTGTTCAGTTCTAGAGATATTGATCAAATTGAACGGGACCAAAGATGGGCTACAAAAATAATGGAAGGTCTTAAGCATAAAATATATCAGGAAAGACTGAATGAACTCAATCTGTATAGTCTGGAGGATAGAGAGGAAAGGGGGGACATGATTGAAACATTTAAATATGTTAAAGGTTCAGGAGGGAAGCGTTTTTAATAGGAAAGCGAACACAAGAACAAGGGGGCACAATCTGAAGTTAGTTGGGGGAAAGATCAGAAGCAACATGAGAAAATATTATTTTACTGAAAGAGGAGTAGATCCTTGGAACAAACTTCCAGCAGACATGGTTGGTAAATCCACAGTAACTGAATTTAAACATGCCTGGGATAAACATAGACCCATCCTTAGATAAAATACAGGGAAATAGTATAAGGGCAGACTAGATGGACCATGTGGTCTTTTTCTGCCGTCAATCTTCTATGCTTCTATGAAAGTGAACACAAGAACAAGGGGACACAATCTGAGGTTAGTTGGGGGAAAGATCAGAAGCAGCGTGAGAAAATATTATTTTACTGAAAGAGTAGTAGATGCTTGGAACAAACTTCCAACAGACATGGTTGATAAATCCACAGCAACTGAATTGGAACATGCCTGGGATAAACATAGATCCATCCTAAGGTGAAATACCGGGAAATAGTGTAAGGGCAGACTAGATGGACTATGAGGTCTTTTTCTGCCGTCAATCTTCTATGTTGCTATGTTTCTATCTCTTCTGACCCTGTGTGTGTGTGTGTGTGTGTGTGTGAGAGAGAGAGAGCGAGAGAGAGAGAGCGAGAGAGAGCGAGAGAGCGAGCGAGAGAGAGAGAGCGAGAGAGCGAGAGAGAGAGAGAGACAGAGACAGAGACAGAGACAGAGAGAGAGAGAGTCTATGTAAATGTATGTGCAGGCAGCCTACGGAGCTGGCACTCAGAGCGCCTTTGCACAGATGGGGTGCAGAACAGCCTGGGCATTAGCAGCTGGCCCGAGGCGATGGGGAGTAGAACGATTTCGCCAGAGCCAGCATAAGATCATCCGAATGGCTCCCAGTAGAGGACAAATGCACCGAAGCCCTTCTGACAATGTTTTCCTGCCTCGGTGGCCCACGCTAAAGCCACCTGCTTTGCAGATCCCTCGGATGGAACGGTGGGCGAGGGAACGTGCCAGTTGAAGATTCAAGACTGAACGAGAGAAGTTAAAACCAGCTCAGGGATGACAATATGCTGGATTCCAAAACCAAAGTGCCCTGCCAATTTGTCACTCCGTTTTTGCCTTCCACATTAATTTTATTTTTTCGTTGGCAGCACCAGTACTTGGAAACAGCTTCCAAAGCAAGCTGTGCCCCCCCCCCCCAGTTCTTCTTTTGGTCAGTTTTCGGGAAAACTTGAATAATTTTGGACAACCTTTCTGCTCGATGCCATCTTGCTTTCTGTTTGCGTGTTTCATTCTTTTGTTCTGGTGGGGTTTATTTTTGCGTCCTTATGTTGGTAGAGAACCACAAGGATAAAATTGGAAAAACTGCAGCAGGATGGTTAGCAAAACACGGACTGCGTGAAAGGGTTTGAAAGAAATTCAAGATTGCTGTGCCTTTACTTTGTTTGGCCTAGGAAGGAAGGAAGGAAGGAGGGAGGGAGGGAGGGAGGGAGGGAGGAAGGAGGGAGGGAAGGAAGAAAGGAAGGAACGAAGGAAGGAACGAAGGAAGGAAGCAAGGAAGCAAGCAAGGAAGGAAGGAAGGAGGGAGGGAGGGAGGGAGGAAAGGAAGGAAGGAAGGAAGGAGGGAGGGAAGAAAGGAAGGAAGGAAGCAATGAAGGAGGGAGGGAAGGAAGGAAGAAAGGAAGGAACGAAGGAAGGAAGCAAGGAAGGAAGGAACGAATGAAGGAACGAAAGAACGAAGGAAGGAACGAAGGAAGGGCAAACACTATCAAGTTTCTGCTACTGTCGCTCTGGTTTTTTTAGTTTATAAAATAAATGTTATTTGTTAATCACATTTATATTTATATCACACCTCTCACCCTTATTATAAAGTTCTAGTATTTCACCTAGAGTCGCTTTCCTAATCAGAACGTTTGAAAGGTTGAGATGTCTTTATATGAAAGCTGATGTAGTGATGGTTGTTATAGTATGGTTTGCTTAGTGTTGACCTCACCTTTTAATTGTCTCCTGTAAGCCACCAAAAGATTGCAACGGGGAAGAAGTTAAATAGAGAAAACAATTTTGGCATGAAACACACCACAGATGGCAATTTAATTCATTGGCGCTCTGGAGATGTGGTTGGTCTTCCTGTTTGGAAGCTCCATGCTCCAGATTCTAGGCAAGGAAAGACCTTGGAAGGAGAAGAGCTGAGGTTCTCTCTCTTTCTCTCTTTTGTGTGGAGACGTGTGAATCCCCCTTTGAAATGCTTTGAAATGTTTCACTCCCTTGGCAGCACCGAAAGGTTAAAAGATTGGTGCAGATTAGATTAGATTGCTAGAGTTGGAAGGGACTTTGTAGGTCATTTAGTCCAACTCCCGCTCAAGCAGGATTCCCTACAGACAAATGGCAGTCCAATCTCCCCTTAAAAGTCTCAAGTGTTGGAGCTTTCACAACCTCCACCGGTAAACTGTTCCACTGGTTGATCGCTCTCATCGTCAGAAAGTTCCTCCTTATTTGTAGGTTTAATCTCTCTTTGGTCAGTTTCCATCCATTATTCCTTGTCTGGCCCTCTGGTACCTTGGAAAAATAGTCTGACCCCCTCCTCTCTGTGGCAGCCCCTCAAGTATTGGAAGTACAGTGGTACCTTTTTAAATTTAATTCTTATTATTAGATTTGTTCCATTGCCTATATTGTTTTTTATTGTTGTTGTGAGCCGCCCCGAGTCTTCGGAGAGGGGCGGCATACAAATCTAATAAATAATAATAATAATAATAATAATAATAATAATAATAATAAATACTACTTATGAACTTAATTCGTTCTGTGACCAGGTTCTTAAGTAGAAAAGTTCGTAGGAAGAAGCAATTTTTCCCATAGGCGTCAATGTAAAAGCAAATAATGCATGCGATTAGGGAAACCACAGGGAGGGTAGAGGCCCTGTTTCCTCTCAGGAGATTCCTAGAGAGGCCCCACGGAGGCTTCTCCCCGCCTTTTCTGGCCCTGTTTCCTCCCAGGAGATTCCTAGAGAGGTCCCATGGAGGCTTCTTCACGCCTTTTCTGGCCCTGTTTCCTCCCAGGAGATTCCTAGGGAGGCCCCTTGGAGGCTTCTTCATGCCTTTTCTGGCCCTGTTTCCTCCCAGGAGATTCCTAGGGAGGCCCCATGGAGGCTTCTCCACACCTTTTCTGGCCCTGTTTCCTCCCAGGAGATTCCTAGGGAGGCCCCTTGGAGGCTTCTTCATGCCTTTTCCGGCCCTGTTTCCTCCCAGGAGATTCCTAGAGAGGCCCCATGGAGGCTTCTCCACACCTTTTCTGGCCCTGTTTCCTCCCAGGAGATTCCTAGAGAGGCCCCACGGAGGCTTCTCCCCGCCTTTTCCGGCCCTGCTTCCTCCCAGGAGATTCCTAGAGAGGCCCCACGGAGGCTTCTCCCCGCCTTTTCCGGCCCTGTTTCCTCCCAGGAGATTCCTAGAGAGGCCCCATGGAGGCTTCTCCCCATCTTTTCCAGTTACAGTTTCAGAGGCTCAGGTTTATAAGTGGAAAATGATTCGTGAGAAGAGGCCAAAAAATCTTGAACACCCAGTTCGTATTTAGAAAAGTTCGTAAGTAGAGGCGTTCGTAGGTAGAGGTACCACTGTACATGGGGCTAACCTTGAAGAGTGTTCAGAGACTTCAGCCGGTGAAAAATGCAGCAGTGCATGCAATTACAGGGGTACCAAAGTACTCCTGTATTACTCCATCTTTACACGAACTGCATCGGTTGCCAGTCGGTCTCCACACGCAATTCAAGGTGTTGGTGATCACCTTTAAAGCCCTAAATGGCTCAGGACCAGACTATTTACAGGACTGCCTTCTCCCTCATACCTCGCTGTGGCCAGTAAGGGCTGACAGAGTCGGCCTTCTTCAGGTTCTGTCCGCCAAACAATGTTGGTTAGCGGGACCTCAGGGAAGAGTCTTCTCTGTGGTGACTCTGCCCCTGTGGAAACAATTGCCCCCAGAGATTACACCCTACCAGTCTTCTGGAAAGCTGTTAAGACCTGGCGTTTCCAGCAGGCCTGGAATTAGGATTGATTGTGAGTATGTGTGGTTATCTTTTTATGATACAGTGGAACCCCGACATACGAGCAGCTCTACTTACGAGCTACTCGAGATACGAGCTGCGAGATTAGAGAAATTTTTGCTCGACTCACGAGCTCACATTCGAGATACGAGCCGAGAAGAGCCGGGCTGGCTTGCTTTGCTTCCGAGCGGAAAAGCCGTGCGTGTGTTTTAAAACATCGGAGTCGGCATGGGGAGGCTTTAAATCAGCCCCCGAGTCCGGGTTGGGGGCTCGGGGGCTGATTAAAAGCCTCCCCATGCCGGCTCCGATGTTTTAAAACACACGCGCGGCTTTTCCGCTGCCTCCTAAAGCGGGGAAGTTCGCCAGGAGGCAGCGGAAAAGCCGCGCGTGTGTTTTAAAACATCGGAGCCGGCATGGGGAGGCTCTCAATCAGCCCCCGAGTCCGGGTTGGGGGCTCGGGGGCTGATTAAAAGCCTCACCATGCCGGCTCCGATGTTTTAAAACACACGCGCGGCTTCTTTGCTGACTCCTGGCGAACTTCCCCGCTTCAGCCGACGTCTTTTCCCCTAAGCCCTCGGGCTTGCACGCATTAATCGCTTTTACATTGTTTCCTATGGGAAACAATGTTTCGACATACGAGCTGTTCGACGTGCGAGCCTCCTTCCGGAACCAATTAAACTCGTAAGTCGGGGTTCCACTGTATTGTAGTTTTTATGGATTTTAGATCTTTATATAGATTTTTATCAATGTATTTACAGCCCTTTTTACTTGTATTGATGACTGTTGTTAGCCACTCAGAGTCCGTTTTGGAGTGAGCAGCATATAAATGCAATCAATCAATCAATCAATCAATCAATCAATCAATCAATCAAAAACTGCTATCATGTCTCCCCCTGGTCCTTCTCTTCCCCAGAGTGGCCATTTTATTTATATATTCATTTGTCCAATACACAAATACATAGGAAGAAAAACAGACATGTAGGAATATATATAAGAGTAAAAGTGAACTTAGAGGAGAGGACATCTGAAAGAAAGAGAATATGTATGATAAGTGAGAGAAAGGAACAGGGGACGAAAGGCACACCAGTGCACTTATGTACGCCCCTTCCTGGCCTCTTAGGAACCTGGAGAGGTCAATCGTGGAGAGTCTAAGGGAGAAATGTTGGAGGTTAGGGGTTGACACAATTGAATCCAGTAATGAGTTCCACGCTTCGATAACTCGATTGTTGAAATCATATTTTTTACAGTCAAGTTTGGAGCGGTTCGTATTAAGTTTGAATCTGTTGCGTGCTCTTGTGTTGTTGCGGTTGAAGCTGAAGTAGTCATTGACCTACTACTACTACTACTACTACTACTACTACTACTACTACTACTACAGAAGTAGTTAGTTCCTGCAACTGCTCTTCGTATGTTATAGTCTTCAGCAGTGTTCCGTCTAATTTTTTTGCGGGGTGGGCGGAAAAGTATAGTGTCTGAGCGACAGTCCCTTCAGGACTGGGCGGCACAGAAATAATAAATGAATGAATGAATAAATAAATAAACAAACAAACAAACAAACAAACAAACAAATAAAAACCCTACCCTATTTTGCCTCAGAGAATTTCAAAATAAAATACTGTACTGTGTGTCTATAACAGTGAGCTCATAATAGGGCAACTCTATCAATATCAAAATGCCACTTAAATAGTTGAGCTAGTTTCAAACTAGATTTTGATTTTCTTTCTCTCTTCCTTACTCCCATTCTTTTTCTTTCTCTTTTCCTTCCTCTCTTTTTTCTATCTGTTTCTCTCTCTTCCTCTCTTCCTCTCTCTCTCCTTCCCTCTCTCTCCTTCCCTCTCGGCTTCTGGGCAGGTTTGGAAAACTCTGAGTTGATGATGATTTTTAAGTGAGCGATTGCTCACTGCTCAGCTTAGAGGGAACTATTGTCTCCAGTCCCCGAATCATCCTGGTTGATTTCCTCTGCACTTTCTCCAGAGTTTCAATGTCCTTTTTGCAGTGTGTTGACCAAAACTGGATGCGGTACTCTTTAAGTGTGGTCTCTAGGCTTTATACAGTGATATTAGTACCTCCCTAGCCCTAGATTTTATCCCTCTATTAATGCAATTTAGGATTGCATTGGCTTTTGTGGCTGTCGCTCCCAGACGAAAGATGGAAGAGAACATTTGCTTTCTAAAAGATAAAGAGAGTGAAAGATAGGGATGCAGGGTCTTAGATGATTTGTGAGTTGAAGGTTTTCAGCTCTCGGCTCTTCTGCAAATCAAGTTAAATGAAGAATGATTAGATCAGTTTTTCCCCAAACTGGTTCTTGGGAATTCTGGATCCTGTAGTCCTAAATATGCCTGGAAATGTATTTAACACGAAAGCTGGCTTGGGGGAAAACGTGAATGAGAAAGCTGGCTTAAGGGAAACATCAGGAATCGTAGGCTTGCCAGTGACAGAACTGGGTCTCCAAATAGCAGAGCATTTGTTTAAGCAGCCTGCCTCCTCCGCACGCCCCAAAGCTGGCAGGCTCAAGAGGCCCCGAGATGGCAGCTCCCCAGACGATCAGCTCGAATGGCTGGGAATCCTGGATGCCGCCATCCCAATGACTTTTTTTGGAGATGGCAGAATTGAGAAAGGGCTTGCCAGGAGACATACCGTATTTTTGGGACTATAAGACACACCCGAGTATAAGACGCACCTTAGTTTTTGTTCTGTCTGGGTCACTCTGGAAGCCAAAACCAACCCAAAAAGAGAAGCCAGACACACCGGTAAAAGGCAAAGGCAGTTTATAAAATTCAAGAAAAACACAGGTAACAGAAAATGTCCTTACAAACAGGAAAACGCTGTATCTTCAAATATATCCACGAAGGCAAAAGTCCATGCAGCAATACAGGATTCTTGCTGCCAAGACGAGGCTGTTGATAGCAGACCTACACCTCCCACGGGTCTTCCAAACTGCTGGGCCACAAGCCAGGAACAGAGACGTCGAGAACAAAGCAGGTCACCGTAACTCCAACTGATAAAACTCCACATGGCTTCAAGGGCTTGCCTGCCTTTTAAACCCTGCTAAGGAGGACCACACCCAAGCCCAGCTGTTCCTAATTCAGTGCTGATAATACTTCTTTAATTGTTCCTTTCTTTGATCTGAACGTCTCTGTCACATGTCAATGACGGCTTGTGCTTCATCACCTAATGACTCCAAGCTACTGGCTGGGGAGAGCCCCCCCCCCCGGGGCTCTCATGCTGTTCTCCTTCGTCCCATTCCTGACTTTCCTCTCCCCCGTCTGACTGCTCAGCCCCCTCCTCTTCGCTGTCATCCTCCTCCGAGCATGAAGCCAGCAGAGACACAGCCGGTCCCTGAGCAGGCTCAGGCTGAACCACAACAGTTTTTGGGGAGGAAAGTAAGAAACTAAAGCTGATTGGGGGGGTGGATGGCCTCCCTGAATACCCTCAATCAGCTGTTCCCAGAGATGAACTTTAGCAACGGGTTCCTTGGTTGTGGGCTCTGTGCCTTGGTTTTTCAGCCGATGAAACCTCCATTTCAGAGACTTTTTTTCAGCCTATAATATCTCCACTGCTTTTAAGAAGTTTACGAAAAGCAAGGAGGGTGGGGATAATCCTAATCTCTGGGGGGAGCTGGTTCCAGAGGGTCGAAGCCACCACAGAGAAGGCTCTTCCCCTGGCTCCCGCCAGACGACGTTGTTTAATCGACGGGACCTGGAGAAGGCCAACTCTGTGGGACCTAACCGGTCGCTGGGATTTGTGCGGCAGAAGGTGGTCTTGCAGATATCCTGGTCCGATGCTTTATAGGTCATAACCAACACTTTGAATTGTGACCAGAAACTGATCAGCAGCCAATGCAGAGTTGTTTAGTTGTTTATCCACCAAGAAACCCTCCCTATTATTGTGGGATGCATAGGGTGGTGGTGGTGGGGGGAGAGAATTATACTTCCAGACTTGCAAGATTCTGCCAGTGTAACTTTTACCACAAAGTAGAATTAGCTCACCTCATTGTGATTCCTATCTGGTTTACCCCACGAGGCTGACAGCTGCTCAGAAAACTTTGGAGTTTGCTGTGTACTTTGCCGCTTCTTTGATTAAAGATTTACGACTGCAACAAATACCTTCAATTTGTATCAGAAGCTGGCAGCCCTGAAGAATGACGCCTTTTCCTTTGAGTTTGCTGTAGAAAATAACAGGGGGTTCCAGTGTGAAGGACTCAATAGAATCGACCAAAATTAAGGGCATAATATATCCCTACCAGATACCTCTGAAGGAGGATGTGAAGATGACAATGTTCTGTCCGTGAGCACATAGCGGCTGCGCAATTAATCATCGGTAGATTTTCCTACATGAAATTGATCGCTTTTCCCCCCCTGCTCCATCTAAAGGTGCGTTTTCTGATATATGAGAAGAACTTAAACTTAGAATACTTTTATCTTAGGGTATTTTACTGAAAGAGTAGTAGATGCTTGGAACAAACTTCCAGCAGACGTGGTTGGTAAATCCATACTAGCTGAATTTAAACAGGACTGGGATAAACATAGATCCATCCTAAGATAAAATACAGAAAATAGTATAAGGGCAGACTAGATGGACCATGAGGTCTTTTTCTGTTGTCAGTCTTCTATGTTTCTATGATTTGCATTGATAGGTCTCCCATTACGGTGCCTTATTTTATTTCTCAAATTTCTATACTGACCATCACACATGGGTTCCTCTACTACAGGGCCCCCCAAACCTGGGAACTTTAAGACTTGTGGACTTCAACTCCCAGGGAGCATTCTGGGAGTTGAAGTCCACAAGTCTTAAAGTTCCCATGTTTGAAGACCTCTGCTCTGCTAGATCTGCTTCAAAATAACAAAATGGCCAGGTTAGAAGGGACCTTGGAGGTCTTCTAGTCCAACCCCTTGCTCAAAGGAGACACAAGAGAATAGTGCCTTCATTCTGGTGGAAGACAGTCACCTATGTTAAACTGACCCATCTTTTTTTTTAAAAAAATATTTTTAAAGAAAATATAATTTTTAATGAAGATAAATAGAAGAGGGGATACATAAAGCAAAAGGACTATGCAAATATTGGTTCAAATGTACATGAATTTAGAGTATATAGTTATAAATAAAAATACAGGCTTACATACATAGAAGAAAATAAGGCCAAAGAGAGGGAAGGAAAAAGAGAGAAAAGGAGGAAGGGAAGAGAAGAGGAAAAATTAAAAGTAAAAGAAGAAGAAGAAAGAAGAGATAAATACATCTGTAAATTTATCGGATGTCGAAAATAGTGTCAACTTATCTGTTGACCTGATTGCTCTACAGCTTTTAAGATACTGTATTCACTATCTCCGGAGAGGGGTGTCATAGAAATCAATCAATCAATCAATCAATCAATCAATCAATCAATCAATCAATCAATCAACCAACCAACCAACCAACCAACCAACCAAACAAACAAACAAATAAATAAATAATAAATAGTTTTAAGTTTCTAAACTTGAGTTAGAGTTTAAGTTTTGTTTTTTTTAAATTTGTTCACCCTATTATCAATGATTCATAATGTTATTTTGTAAGTTTGTTGGATAGTTGTTAGGGTGAAGGGTAAAGAGGATCATGATGGAGTTGTATGTTGTCTTTTATCCAGCCAGATGTACCATTTATTCCATGCTTTATAGCAGTGCTTCCTAACCTTGGCAACTTGAAGATATCTGGGCTTCAACTCCCAAAATTCTGGCTGGGGAATTCTGGGAATTGAAGTTCAGATATCTTCAGGTTGCCAAGGTTGGGAAACACTGCTTTATAGAACTCTGATTCCTTTTTGTCCTGTAGTTCGAGGGTCATTTTCGTCAGCTCAGCACATTCATGAGTTTTGTTAATGAAATTTAGGGTAAACCAACTCACCTTTGATTCGAACGAAATAACCCTCGTTGTGACATCTCTATTTCTGGGAATGTGCAGTTGAATTTGAGCTTGTCACACTGGGCTGAGCTGAGATGTTGGCGACCACTGTTGAGTTCCAGCTAGTGAATCTGATACAGTGCATGCAAATTGGTATTTTTTGTGCTTTGTTTTGCTTGCCGAACACCAGTCAGTGTGATTCCTGTGTGCATTGGCACTAATCCGTTCACCAGCCACACGGCAAGAACAAAACATAGGCCTAGATTTCTGTAGACTCTGAGCAGGCATTCATTAGAACCCTCTTTGGGGTTGGCTAACCCTATGTTGCGGCAGTCAATTCTGGGAGTCAATAGACTTAACCCTTTGTTTCTTTTGCAGTTCTTGTATTGCTTCAGTATGACTTCAGTAACTGAGTTGTCGAAGCGTGGAACTCATTACCGGACTCCATAATGTCATCCCCAAACCACCAAAACTTTACCCTTAGATTATCTACGGTTGACCTATCCAGATTCCGAAGAGGTCAGTAAGGGGCGAGTACAAGTGCACTAGAGTGCCTTCCGTCCCCTGTCCTATCGCTCTCCTATATCTCCTATACCTTTCTTCTATTCCTATATCTCTTCTTCTATTCTTTCATTGATATGCTCTATTACTATATCTTCTTTTCTATTGTTTCTTAGATATATTTTACTATGAGTATCTCCTCTATAAACTTCATCATGTATTTTACTATGTGTACAGTGATCCCTCGAGTTTCGCGTCTTCAAGTATCGCGAAAGGGCTATTTCGTGAGTTTTCAACCCGGAAGTAAACTCCACCATCTGCGCATGCGTGCCCTTCCACGCATGCGTAGATGGTGGAGTTTCCCCGCCGGGCAGAGGCTTCCCTGGGTCTTCCCCCTCTTGCCCCCGTAAGACCCCAGCGGCGGTGCAAGCAACGGCGTGGGCGGGCGGGCGGCACGCGCGGGGACACCCCAGCTCGGCTCCCCAGCTGGGAAGCGGCCCCAGCAACAGTGTGGGTGGGCGGGCGCTGCCCGCGCGCTTGGGGACATCGCAGCTCCGCTCCCCAGCTGGGAAGCGGAGCTAGGGAGTCCCCAAGCGCGCGCGCTTTCCCCAGCAACGCGCGCGGGGTGGGGACTCCCTAGCTCCGCTTCCCAGCTGGGGAGCGGAGCTGCGATGTCCCCAAGCGCGCGCGCTTTCCCCAGCAACGCGCACGTTGGGGACTCCCTAGCTCCGCTTCCCAGCTGGGGAGCGGAGCTGCGATGTCCCCAAGCGCGCGCGCTTTCCCCAGGCGCGAGCAACGGGGTGGGCGGGCAAAGGGCGGGCGGCAGTGGATGCAAAAACACCATCTGCGCACGCGCAGATGGTGTTTTTACTTCCGCACCGCTACTTCGCTAAAAATCGATCATCGCGTGGGGTCCTGGAACGGAACCCTCGCGATGATCGAGGGTTCACTGTATATAGATATATACCCACTAAAACCCTCATTGTGTATTGGACAAAATAAATAAGAAAGTAAGTAAGTAAATAAATAATATTGGTTGCCGGTCACAATTCAAAGTGTTGGTCATCACCTATAAAGCCGTTCATGGCACCGGACCAGGGTATCTACGAGACCACCTTCTGCCACATGAATCCCAGTGACCGGTTAGGTCCCACAGAGTGGGCCTTCTCCGGGTCCTGTCAACAAAACAATGTTGTTTGGAAGGGCCTAGGGGAAGAGCCTTCTCTGTGGCGGCCCCGACCCTCTGGAACCAACTCCCCCTGGAGATTAGAATTGCCCCTCCTCGCCTTTCGTAAGCTCCTAAAAACCCACCTCTGCCGTCAGGCATGAGGGAATTGAGATATTCTTTCTACCTAAGCCTTTACAATTTATGCATGGTATGATTGTTTGTATGTATGTTTGGTTTTAAAATTAAGGGTTTTTTTTAGCTGTTTTCTATTGGATTTACATGCTGTTTTTATTTTGTTGTTAGCCACCCCGAGTCTGCGGAGAGGGGCGGCATACAAATCCAATAAATAATAATAGTAATAATAATAATAATAATAATAATAATAATAATAATAACGAAGGGATTCCAGCTTGAGCTACACTTTAATCTTTGCAAAGAAAAACGTGAGGAGGGTTTGCTCTCCTCTGGGACCCTTGTCTTCTTGTGCCTTTGCCCTCTTTCAACAGACTTGGGCCCAAGCATCTCATGTCCTTGGTTTTTTATTTTCCTTTCTTTCTTTCTCATTCTTGGGTTAGCGCAGCTGTGGCCATGACAGCATCTTAGAAAAATGGGCTATGCTGCCAAAAATCCAGTTTCATAAACTGGAGGCTGCAGCATTTTAGAAAAGGAAGAAAGGAAGAGCGTATTCCTGCTGGGATTCTTGAGTGCTTTGATTGCCAAACCATCCTGTGAGAAAAGAAGGATGAGGGCATGTCAAAAGGTTGAGGGTTTTCTGCACGAAGCTTCCAGCTTGACTATTCAGCAGAGATGACAAGGCCAGAACAATAACCGAGCCAGGTTGGCGAAATCAACTCCCCCTAGGTCAGTGACGGTGAGCCTTTTTTTCCTTGGGTGCCGAAAAAGTGTGCATGCACGCTATCACACATGCATGAGTGCCCATACCCATAATTCAATGCCTGGGGAGGGTGAAAGAGCTTTCCCCCCCCCCGAGGCCCTCTGAAGGCCAGAAACGGTTTCCCAACTACTGGAAAGGCCAGTAGCAGAGGTGGTGGGCCTAATAGGTTTGCATTTCGCCCTCTCCAGGCTCCAAAGGCTTCCCTGGAGCAGGGGAAGGGTAAACGCCCTCTCCCGTCCCCCTGGAGGCTCTCTGGAAGCCAAAAATGCCCTCCCAGAGCCTCTGTATGAGCCAAAAACCAGCTAGTCAACACACATATGCATGCTGGAGCTGAGTTAGGGCAACGGCTCGTGTGCCAGCAGATATGGCTCCGCATACCACCTGTGCCACCCGTGCCATGGTCAGCTGGAGCTGGGCACACAGATTTATTTATGTTGTGAGCCACCCGAGTCCTCGGAGAGGGGCGGCATACAAATCCAATAAAGCCCTACATGGCATCGGACCAGAATATCTTCGGGACCGCCTTCTGCCGCACGAATCCCAGCGACCGATTAGATCCCACAGAGTTGGCCTTCTCCGGGTCCCGTCGACTAAACAATGCCATCTGGCGGGACCCAGGGGAAGAGTCTTCTCTGTGGCGGCCCCAGCCCTCTGAATCAACTCCCCCCAAAGATTTGGACTGCCCCCACCCTCCTTGCCTTTCGAAAGCTCCTGAAGACCCACCTATATGTATGGTCTGTTAGGTTGCATGATTGTTTTTCTTTTTATAATATGAGTTGTAAATTGCTTTTAATATTAGATTTGTACTTGTTGTATTGTTGTTGTGAGCCGCTCCAAGTCCTCAGAGAGGGGCGGCATACAAATCTAAATAATAATAATAATAATAATAATAATAATAATAATAACAACAACAACAACAACAACAACTAAATAAATAAATAAATAAATAAATAAATAAATAAATTTCCACTGTTGGAACTGCGTTTCACCCTGTCCTGTCTGTTTGTCCACCCCTGCCCCCCAGGTCAAACCCAACTCTGATGTGGCCCTCAATGAAATCGAGTTTGATGCCCCTGCCCTATATCATTTTAGACCTACCAATACCATCCCTCTCCAGTTCCTCCTCCTGCTTTTCTAGTTTTCGCCCATTTCCCTGTTCCATTTTCCAGGTTTTGGCCATTTCCTCTTTTTTAGTCTGCAATGTTTATCCAGATCTCTTTATCTCTTAGCTTCTCCTTGCTCCTCTGCTTTGATTCCTTTCCCTACCCCACCCTGCCCCCAACCCTGTCTGCCTCCTTATCTGCTTCTTCTTTGTTCCTGTCCACTCCGGCTTGGGCATATCTTACCCTTTTATAAACTGATCTGTTTCTGCCTTTCTTCACATGGTTGATGTATCCCCCCAAGAAATCCTGACTGTTTGGAAACATTCTGAGATGTCGTAGGGGCTCGATCAGCGGTCGAGATGCAGCTGATATAAAGACTGCTTCTCGCTTCTAGGTTTATTACGTTTCAAGATAAAAGGAGTTGGGATGTTTGTTTGTTTTTCTTGCAGGGACCTGATCTGTGGGATTTAATAGGGCTGGGGTGTTTTGAGGTGAAGGAGAGAGAGAGAGAGAAAAGGTCTTATTGCCAATATAGATTCCAAGGCGAAACAGCTGTCACATCTTCTTAGTCAACACATACCGTTCCTTGCTGGATATTTCTTCATGTCCAACTCGATTTTGATCTAGCCAAGCAGTACAGAATGCCTTCCCGCGTCCTCTTGGGAGCCACATTCAGAGGCTAAAACACACTGTCACTCTAAAGTTGCCTTTCCTACCCGAACAATGGGAATTTTGTAAAGGGTGTAAAAACAAACCGCCCAATACTGTCCAGTTGCAGGTCATAAGATTTATTGCTCAATCCCTCCTTGCACCAGAATCTGGCCAACTAAAGTTCAGTACTGAATGAGGGTTAACGCCCAGAGGATCGTTGGTTGACCTCTCCTCTTTTTGGAAGAGCTTTATAGCTGCCTCTGCCTTAAGAAAGTTCAAAACGTTCTTAAAAATCTATCGTATCCTAGGCACCCTTTTTTTTTAACTATTACCATCTGGCAGACGGTACAGATTTAGATTAGATTAGATTAGATTTATTGGATTTATATGCCGCCCCTCTCCGCAAACTCGGGGCGGCTCACAACAGGGTAAAAACAGTACATAATAACAAATCCAATACCCACCAATCCAATTACAATTTCAAACTAAAAAATTCATAAAAAGCAGCCCCAGAATATTAAAAAACACGCATACAATCAATCTAACACCAAAACAACATGGGCAAGGGGGAGATGTTTCAGTTCCCCCATGCCTGACGGCAGAGGTGGGTTTTAAGAAGTTTGCGAAAGGCAAGGAGGGTGGGGGCAATCCTAATCTCAGGGGGGAGCTGATTCCAGAGGGTCGGAGCTGCCGCAGAGAAGGCTCTTCCCCTGGGTCCCGCCATACAACATTGTTTAGTCGACGGGACCTGAAGAAGGCCAACTCTGTGGGACCGAACCCGTCACTGGGATTCGTGCGGCAGAAGGCGGTCCCGGAGATATTCTGGTCCGGTGCCATGAAGGGCTTTATAGGTCATAACCAACACTTTGAATTGTGACCGGAAACTGATCGGCAACCAATGCAGACTGCGGAGTGTTGGTGTAACATGGGCATACTTAGAGAAGCCCATAATTGCTCTCGCAGCTGCATTCTGCACGATCTGAAGTTTCCGAACACTTTTCAAAGGTAGCCCCATGTAGAGAGCGTTACAGTAGTCGAGCCTCGAGGTGATGAGGGCATGAGTGACTGTGAGCAATGACTCCCGGTCCAAGTAGGGCCGCAACTGGTGCACCAGGCAAACCTGGGCAAACGCTCCCCTCGCCACAGCTGAAAGATGTTTCTCTAATGTGAGCTGTGGATTGAGGAGGATAGTAAAAACAAGGTCAAATAGGCTAAAAAACAGCTTCTATCCCAGGACAGTAACTACCGTATATACTCGAGTATAAGCCGACCCGAGTATAAGCCGAGGCACCATTTTTTGGCACAAAAACTGGGAAAACTTATTGACCCGAGTATAAGCCGAGGTTAGAAAATGCAGTGGTTACTGGTAACTTATAAAAATGGAAACCAATAAAATTACATTAAATGAGACATCAGTAGATTAAATGTTTTAGAATATTTATTTTAAAGAGGGTAAACAATATTTATTTCAAAGTGGGTAAATAAAAGCAATCTGATATTTACAATAAATTAAATAAAATTAAATAAATTAAAAAGTAAAAAAAATAGTTCAATCAGCAACCAAGCTAAAACCTATGAGTCAAAATCCCTCAAAACAGGATTTTAGAGACTTAATTTTTCTCTCTATAATCCAATGATAAAGTAGAGAGAAGAACAAAACAATATTTTTTCAAATTCAAATTGCACAATAATTTCACAAAATTCTTTTTCCCATCTAAGAATAAAAGATTTTCAGAGACATAAAAATTGCATAACATTCTACCAAACTACCCCAAGCCATGCAGCCAAGTTAATTACTGAGTAAATTTATGTACAGGATTGCATATTAAATCAACTCTTTATTCTGAGTTAAGCCTTACAGATTTCAATAGGACTTACTTACAGGCAACTGCACAGATGGACTGCAGTTTTAAGCATATCTATCAGCAAGTTCCCAAAAAACTGAGACTTATTCTGAGGTAAATCCACACAGAAATAACAATAGATTTAAATCCAAGAGGTAAATATTAATATTATTTTAACACTAAAACTTAATGCTAAGTGAGTACAGAAATGCTAAACATCTTAAGTATTCATGAATCTCTATGGGGTAGAAGAAAGCAGCATAATGTATCTTATTTTTACAATCTACTGGCAGGCTAAAATTAGTACGATTGTATATTGCTTGTACCATAACAAATCTACAGAATGAATCCAACAAAGCCCTTAAAAAGTACTCAATTCCTTTTTCTTTTTCTTCTACCCTTCTTCCTTCTCTCTCTCTCTCTCTCTGTCTCGCTCTCTGTGTCTCTTGAGAGAGAGGAGGGAGGGAGAGGGGAACTTTATCAAAGTTCTATAGCAGGGGTCCCCAAACTTTTTACACAGGGGGCCAGTTTACTGTCCCTCAGACTGTTGGAGGGCCGGACTATAAAAAAACCCCTATGAACAAATCCCTATGCACACTGCACATATCTTATTTAAAGTAAAAAACAAAATGGGAACAAAAACAATATTTAAAATAAGAAGTACAGTAATTAATTAATAAAGTAATTTATACATTTTTATTAACAAGTAAATTTAAACTTAAATCAAGAAACTCCCTCCATTTCTCCTTCCTTCCTTCCCTCCTTCCTCTCTACTTCTCTCTTCCTTCTCTTTTCTTCCTTCTCTCTCGTTTCATTTTCCTCTCTCTCGTTTTCTCATTTTTCTCTTTCTCTTTTTCTCTCTCTCTCACTCTTTCCATCTATCCCCCTTTCTGTCTTCCTCTCTATCTCTCCCTCTATCTCTCTCTGTCCCTCTCTCTTTCTCTCTCTCTTCTCTTTCTCTGTCTCTTTCACTCACTCTTTCTCTCTCCCTCTTTGTATCTCTCCCTCTTCCGCCCTCTTTCTCTTGCTTTCTTTCTCATTCTATTTCTATATCTCCCTCTCTCCCTCCCTCTCCCTCTTTCTTTCTCTCTCCCTCCTTCTCTCTCCCTCTCTATCTCTCCCTCTTTCTTTCTCACTATATTTCTATCCTTTCTCTCTCACTATCTCTCCCTCTTTCTCTCTCTTGCTTTCTCTTTCTCATACACCACGCTGGCAACAGAGAGAGAAAGAGAGAGCGGAGGGCAGCTTGCCAGTCCACGGCCCCCTGAATGAGCAGTTCTGCATGGCCCCAGCACTGGACTTCGCCGTCGCCTCCGCCCCCGTCCGGCTCTCCAGCTAACCCCCTGAATTCACCCGAACGGAGGCGGCGGCGGTTTCAAAGGACCAACATACGGTCCTTCCTGGTGCTGCGTTGCTAAAGCCTCCAAACTCCGCTGCTGTCCTTGGGCATTGTTACTTCTAAGCTGCGCTGAGAGAGAGAGAGAGAGGAGAGTACCGGACTTCACCGTCACCTCCGCCCCCGCCCGGCTCTCTAGCTAAGAGGCAGCAATCACGTCCACCCCTTCGCCCTCCACGGTGCCCAGCGCCCAGCCCCACACCGCCTCCGCCTCCGCCTCCGGGTAGCGCGCCCGAGCTCTTCCTGCAGGAACGGGTGGTGGGGTGGAAGTGGTTGGACTTATCTACACGCGCGCCTGCTGATTGGGAAGAGGGGGAAAAAAATCTGCGCCTCCAAAGAGGGGAGGGGGGGAAGAAAGGAAAAAAGAGTTCCAACTTGGCGGAAGGCAGAGGGGAGAACCGAGCATGCTGCAGAAAGTTTGCTTGGCTTTTGGGGCTTTTTTTTCTCCCCTTCCACCACCCCTGTCTGAATGTCGTTTGCCGCTTAGGAGTGACCCTCTCTCGGGCTTGTTGTGGATGTGGCGTGGATGAGGGGAAAAGCCCGGCTGCCCTGAAAAGCACATTTGGAAAGTCTCTGTGGAGAGCCAAAATCCCAACGAAGCTTCTTTTTTCTTCAGTAGTCGGTAAGGAGGCGAAGAAGAGGTTGAACTGGTTTTGCTAATTCGCGCTTACAGCTTTCCCCCTCATCCGCGCCGCATCCACAAGCCCGAGAGAGGGTAGGGCAAAGTTGCCAGCCAACTGCTCCGACGGCGTGCGAGAGAGGAACAGACGATGCGAAGCTGGTGAGGTCGGGGGGGGGGACTCATGAAGCAGGAATCCCCCCCCGACTTCCCATTGTCTTTTCCCCTCTCGCACGCCGTCGGAGCAGTTGGCTGGCAACTTTGCCCTACCTTTCCCACAGCCGCGTCAATTGGAGCCCCCTTTTACTTCCCTCTTGGAGCTCCTGTCGGCATCTTGCAGCTGCCTTCCCTTCTCCGGGTCCAGCAAAGTTGCCAGCCAACTGCTCCGACGGCGTGCGAGAGGGGAAAAGACGATGGGAAGTCGGGGGGGGGATTCCTGCTTCATGAGTCCCCCCCCCTGACCTCACCAGCTTCGCATCGTCTGTTCCTCTCTCGCATGCCGTCGGAGCAGTTGGCTGGCAACTTTGCTGGACCCGGGGAAGGGAAGGCAGCTGCAAGATGCCGACAGGAGCTCCAAGAGGGAAGTAAAAGGGGGCTCCAAGTGACGCGGCTGTGGGAAGGGTAGGGCAGCTGTGTGCGAGGAGAAAAAGGCGAAGGGAAGGCGGCGAGGTGGAGGGGGGGGAGAAAGGGTGCACGCACGCACCCTCTCTCTCTTCTTCCCTGCGACTGCCCCGATGGCGTGCAAGGGGAAAAAGGCGAGGGGAAACCGGCGAGGTGGAGGGGGGGAGAGAGAAAGGGCGCACGCACGCACCCTCTCTCTCTTCTTCCCCGCGACTGCCCCGATGGCGTGCAAGGGGAAAAAGGCGAGGGGAAACCGGCGAGGTGGAGGGGTGAGAGAGAAAGGGCGCACGCACGCACCCTCTCTCTCTTCTTCCCCGCGACTGCCCCGATGGCGTGCAAGGGGAAAAAGGCGAGGGGAAACCGGCGAGGTGGAGGGGTGAGAAAGAAAGGGCGCACGCACGCACCCTCTCTCTCTTCTTCCCCGCGACTGCCCCGATGGCGTGCAAGGGGAAAAAGGCGAGGGGAAACCGGCGAGGTCAGGGGTGGATTCCTGCTTCATGAGTCCCCCCCCCACCTCACCAGATTCCCATCACCTTTTTTCCCTCTTGCAGTTGGCTGGCGTCGTTGCTAGAACTGGGCAGAAGAAGCAATTGCCCCACTCTTGCCACAGCCGCTTCGCTTGGAGCACCCTTTGCCGCCGCACTTTGCCCTTTCCCACACCCGCCCAAGCCAGCAATGTCTGCCGGGCTCCCGCGGTGCGCCCTCTTGTGGTGACCCGGCGCCCTCTTGTGGTGACCCGAGTATAAGCCGAGGTCGGGTTTTTCAGCCCATTTTTGGGGCTGAAAAACCTGGCTTATACTCGAGTATATACAGTATATTGAATTCTACTGTATAGTGCAATATTAATGCAATATCGGTTTTCAATTGAATTGTATATTCCTATTTCGATTTCTTTTTTGTCCCATCCTTCTCCTCCCCTCTTCTTCACCTTCCTCTCTGTCCCATCCTTCTCCTGCTATAAATAAAAAAAGGAGGGGGGAAATGGCCAAATGAAAGACAATTGGTGGTTCCAACCACTTTTGGCTTGGATTCTACCTGTTCCTGGCCTTGGCCCCACCTACCAATTCTCCTTCTAGAAAGCGATGGCAAACCTTTTTTTCCCTCGGGTGCATGCGCGAGTACCCTCACCCATGATTCAATGCCTGGGGAGGGTGAAAACAGCTTCCCCCATCCCTTGGAGGCCCCCTGGAGGCTGAAAACGGCCTGTTTCCAAACTTCTGGTGGGCCCAATAGGTTTGTGTTTCACCTTTCCCCATATTCCAAAGATGGACTATGAACCAGAATGATAAATTATGCTTGCCGCTGCAGGTCGTAAGTTCTTGCGGGACCAGTGCGATTTTGCTGCTGCACCTGTGGAGGTAGCAAAATCGCTCACGGAGCCGCAGGCAAAGCCTCATTGAAACATGGGCGTAATTTTGCTACCTCCACAGGTGCAGCAGCAAAATCGCGCTGTTCCCGTAAGAACTTACGAGCCATGGTGGCGAATGCAATTTAGCGTTCTGGCTCCTAGACCACCGCTGCTCCAAAGCCTTCCCAGGAGCCGGTTGAGGATAAAAACGTCCTCCCCCATGGCCCTGGAAGCTCTCTGGAAGCCAAAAATGCCCTCCCAGAGCCTCTGTGCAAGTCAAATTCAGCTGGCTGGCACACACAGGCATGTTGGAGCGGAGCTAGGGCAACAGCTTGCATACCAGCAGATATGGCTCCATGTGCTACCCATCCATAGATCGCCATCACTGTTCTAGAAGAATATGGCCATTGACCAAAGGAACAAACCCCTGTCCATGTTCCAAATGGGCAACATTTTCCATAAGAATTGTCGTTTTTCTTCATCCCATACGAGTGCCAGCAGCGGAGGGAAGAGAGGTTTCTTTCTTTGTGTAATGTATTTATTTCCCATGATTTATCTCCCGGTTTAATTGCAGGAGCTAAATAGAACCATCAGCAAGACAGATTAGCCTGAGAAATGCAAACTGTAAACCTTGGCACATTTCCCCCCAAAATGGTGCAGGAGTTTGGATGCTCCATTTAACTTAGATTAATGGTCCCCTCATTTCTGCTTTGGAGGTAGCTGCCAGATAGGCCTTTCCTTGGTCAGGGTTGTAATGAATGTCACCTGTTCAGCCGGGCTCTGTGGTATGAGCCTCCCGAAAATTCAAGGGTAAAAAATTCAGACACATTTGAAAATTCAAAAACAATGTTTTTTTATCACAAAATTCCAAAGAAACAAAGCACCCTTTTTGTATTGCAAAGAGCACTTTTCCTGAAACAAACTTTTATGCTGTAAAAACCCCTTAAGCAGTCCTTAAGTACTTAGCTAGCAGCTGTGAAGAAACGTCACAGCCCTCCTTCTTCCATGAGTTGAAACACACATGCTTTGCTCTGCCTTGGTTTCAAAGTCTTGAAAAATCAACAAACAGAGTCCTGAAACAGCAAGTCACGGTCCAAACCAGTACATCCAAATGAGTATGATCAGATAATCTCCACACTGCGAGGCCAGCACGCTGCCAATTTAACAGCAGCCCTAATTACTTGAACCCCACCCAACCACAGGTGGACTCAATTATCTCCTATAATACTTTTGAAGCTGTTCACTCCTAAGCATAACTCTACGCATGTGTGTGTCTATCATTATTTCCTCATCCGAATCTAAGGAAGATAAGGATGATTGACTTCTTCCTGGGCTGTCTTCCAAGCCCCCCTCCTCCATCTCACCGTCACTTCCTTCTGCAGAGGACAATTCACTGTCTGACTCTGTCGGCAGCAAAACAGACCTATGACATGTTGATGTTTCCCCCGCATCCCCCTCCTCAGTCTTTGGAGCAGGAGCTGGGCCAGAGCTAACCACAACACCCACCTACCTTAAGCATGGGGAACTTGGACGACCTCCTGGTTCAGGGGTTGGCAACCTTAAAGACTCAAAAGAGCCATTTGGACCCATTTCCCAGAGAAAACAAAACACCAGGAGCCACAAAATCTGGGTGGGTGTGCCCAGCTCAATGTCACTCCCACCGAGTCAGATGACCTCTCCCCTCAGCTACGCCTACCTCAGTTTGTGGCTCTGTTTTCTATAAGAAAGAGGTCTCTCTCTCTTCCCCCCCCTCTCTTTCTGTCTCTCTCCCTCCTCACCCATCTCTCTCTCTCTCTCCCTCATCTCTCTTTCTCCCACCTCTCTTTCTCCCATCTCTCTCTTTCTCCCACCACTCTTACTCCCATCTCTCTCTTTCTCACATCTCTCTTTCTTCCATATTGCCCTCAACAATCTGGGTCCTTATTTTACCCACCATGGAGACCTCACATACAAAAAGATATTGACAAAATTGAACGGGTCCAAAGACGGGCTACAAGAATGGTGGAAGGTCTTAAGCATAAAACGACTTAATTAACTCAATCTGTATAGTCTGGAGGACGGAAGGAAAAGGGGGGACATGATCGAAACATTTAAATATGTTAAAGGGTTAAATAAGGTTCAGGAGGGAAGTGTTTTTAATAGGAAAGTGAACACAAGAAAAAGGGGACACAATCTGAAGTTAGTTGGGGGAAAGATCAAAGGCAACATGAGAAAATATTATTTCACTGAAAGAGTAGTAGATCCTTGGAACAAACTTCCAGTAGACGTGGTTGGTAAATCCACAGTAACTGAATTTAAACATGCCTGGGATAAACATATATCCATCCTAAGATAAAACATAGGAAATAGTATAAGGGCAGACTAGATGGACCATGAGGTCCTTTTCTGCCGTCAGTCTTCTATGTTTCTATGTTTCTATGGAAGGATGGAAGGCTGAGTCAACATTGAGCTGGTGGTGAGATTTGAACTGCTGAACTTCAGCTAGCAGTTAGCTGAAGTAGCCTGCAGTGCTCCACTTTAACCACTGTGTCACCCTGGCCCAGTGTTTTGGTAGAAACAGGGTAACTCTAAGTGCTATTGCTACTTCTCAATTCTAATGAGCTCTTGATTTAGTAGGATTCAACTCCAGAATACTCAACCAGACTAAATCACATTTGGCCCTAAAGCTTGCATTGTGAATTTGAACCGCTGGTCTAAGCATTCTTGTGAAGTTGTCCTAAAAGGAAGAGCAGGGCCAGCTGGTGGAATTCACTACCTATACAGTGTGGCTGGCTATCATTATTTATTTGGAACACTTTTATGTCTGCCCTGAGCCAAAAAGTCTCACCAGTGTATGTATTTTGCCAAAGGTCAGGCTTACAGACTTACCTATGAGAAAAAATAAGGGAGGGGCTCTTAAAACGATTAGCTAGGAGAAAAAGAGCAGATTGTACGATCTGGTTATAACTTGTTGCCTATTGAAGGGCAAAACGAGCGGTGGAAATACTGTAACTGCGCCACAGCTTTACATATTGATTTCTGTAACCGCCATTTTGGCAAGTGCCTCTGGGCAGTGTACATCATAAGCTGTAAAAATGATTAAAATTTTGCAATGTAAATATATTTGGCACTTAGAAAAACAGCTGCTTTGGAATTGAATACAGCTAGGAAATGAGGCCCTTAACACACTCAAGGATCCAGGCCCGGGCATACAATCTCGTCTTCATGGGTTTATGAAAGGCCAACAAGGTTGGAGTCATTCTGAAGAGTTAATGGCACTTTATAAGGCCTTGGTAAGGCCACACTTGGAATACTGCATCCAGTTTTGTGGAGACTCTAGAAAGAGTGCAGGGAAGAGCAACAAAGATGATTAGGGGACCGGAGGCTAAAACATATGAAGAATGGTTGCAGGAAGTGGACATGGCTAGTTTAATGAAAAGAAGGACCAGGGGAGACAGGATAGCAGTGTTCCAATATCTCAAGGGTGGCCACAAAGAAGAAGAAGTCAACCTATTCTCCAAAGCCCCTGAAGGCAGGGCAAGAAACAATGGGTGGAAACCAATCAAGGAGAGAAGAACTTAGATTAGAACATCTTGCCTCCAGAAGTTGTGAATGTTCCAACAT
The DNA here is from genome assembly GCF_031021105.1 of Erythrolamprus reginae. NCBI lineage: Eukaryota > Metazoa > Chordata > Lepidosauria > Squamata > Dipsadidae > Erythrolamprus > Erythrolamprus reginae. The sequence goes on along the minus strand of NW_027248604.1, from coordinate 33,755 downwards.
TGGAAGTGTTGGAGTGCTTAAGAAGATGTTGGATAACCATTTGTTTGAAGTGGTGAAGGGTTTCTTGCCTAAGTAGGGGGTTGGACTAGAAGACCTCCAAGGTCCCTTCCAACTCATTCTGTAATTCTGTAATTCTGTAATTCTGTAATTCTGTAATTCTGTAATTCTGTAATTCTGTAATTCTGTAATTCTGTAATTCTGTAATTCTGTAATTCTGTAATTCTGTAATTCTATTATTCTATTATTCTATTATTCTATTCTATGATTCTATGATTCTATGAATTATTCTATCTGAAAAGAGAATATTTCTGAAGGTAGAGACAACTGAAGGGAAAGCACATTTCTTGGTTCCTGCCAGCCAACATTTCTTGGCTTCAGCATCTAATCTGTGTCAATCACCGTTTAGTCTTCTGAGTTTTCACACTCATGATAGGCTCCAGCATGAGTCCGAAAGCTTTGAACTAAATCTCTGGTCTTGGTGTCTGACCCAGGTTGGAGCCTGCAACATTATCCTGTTATATTTGTGTGTGATTAGTCTGAGGCTCCTCAGGGAACGGCTGGAGCTCTGCTGGCTCCATGCTCAGAGGGGGAGGATGAGGAACAGGAGGAGGAGGAGGACCAGGCAGATGGGGAAGAGGAATGTCAGGACGAGGAGGAGGGGGAACAGCTGAGACCCCCGGGGGTGAGCTCTCCCCAGCGAGTAGCCTGGAGTCATTAGATGAGAACGCACAAGCCATCATAGATATGAGGCAGAGAAGGGCAGCACAAAGAAGGGGACAATTAGCCAGGTATTTCCATCCCTAATAGGCAACAGCTGGGCTTGGGTGTGGTTCTCCTCAGAAAGGTTGAAAAGGCAGGCCCGCCCTTCCTGTATTGTGGAGAGTTATCTTTTGGGAGTCCTGTGACCTTGCTTCGATCCTTGGCGTCTCTGATTCTGGCTTGTGGCCTCGAAGGCTGAAAACTTGGGGGAGGCGTGGGTTTTATTATCTACAGTGGTGTGTGTGCCAGCAAGAAGCCTGTTGTATTGTCTGGCCGTCGTGATTCTTCTGTGAAGCTTCACAGCATTCCAGTTTGTATGAATAGTTTTTGTTATCTGTGTTTGTTTTCAAAGATATAAAATGATTTTGCTTTTTACCAGCGTGTCTGGCTACTCTTTTTAGTTGGTGTTGGTGTCTGGGGGAACCCAGACAGAACAATTTGTCTTCATTTCTTGGGCAATGTGATCCTCAGCATGCCCAGTCTATTGGCCTGAATTGGATGGATAGAAACAAATGGGAGAAGAAGTAATCTTTGGGGATAAATGACATAGTCTGAACCCTCTGCTGTTGCAGGCAGCAAATGACTTGGTGTTCTCCATGGCTTTCATTGGGTTGTTGTGATGCCCTGAAACGACCATGTTGGTGGTGACCCATGGCTCAGCTCTGATTAAGCTCCCTTTATGATTTTTTTCTAAGGGACATGGTGGCACAGTGGTTAAAAAGCTGAGGTCGATCAGAATTTCGCCAGTTTGGAGGTTCAAATCCCTAGCGCCACGTAATGGGGTGAACTGGGGTTACTTGTTCCAGCTTCTGCCAACCTAGTAGTTTGAAAGCACATAAAAATGCAAGTATAAAAATGTTGTGGTTGGCTCTCAGCTAGGCCCTCTGGCAATGGACTTTGAGCCTGGTGAACTGGAGCCATCTGAGCATGGCCTGTATGGCTGGTGGAGGAGTCAGACAACGAGCCAGAGGAGGGAGAGTCTGGGTATGAGGAGTCTACAGAGGCTATAGAACCCCCAACTGGCGATTTGTCAGGATCTGAGGATGAGGAAGAGGAGATAAGGGATCCGATCCTAAATGTATGGGTGAGAAGGATGCGGGGGTGGCAGGAGCAGTTAAGGAAGCTCAGAAAGAGGAAGTGAGCTCAGCTGTGCATAGTCTGCACTCCCCGAGAGTATATAATGGGGAAGAGTTTGGGGGTTGCTCTTTGCAAGAAGCCAATGTTCAGGCCTCCAAAGGAGAAGAGTCTGTGAAGAGTGACAAATCCGGATACTGTGCTGGACATTTATGGGGTTAATAATGTTGTGAGTAGACTTTTGGCTGAGAAGCAACTGCGTCTTATCAGGTTGGCCTTACTTCCGGATTTTGGCAGGGGAAAAGACACTGTTTTTGGTTCGCATTTAACAAACGTCCCCTAAAAAGACTCTTGTTTTGTTTGAAACCTGTGTGTGTGAGTTTTCAACTGGGGCTAATTACTGGCCGGCTGCCATTGCAAGATAGAACAGAAAAATAGGGACCACTTTGGTGGGAAAGTAACAGTGTTCGGGCACCTTTGGCATTTAGTCGTGCCAGCCATATGACCATGGAGATGTCTTCAGACAACGCTGGCTCTTTGGTTTAGAAATGGAGATGAGCTCTGCCCCCTAGAGCCTGAAACAACTAATAACTGGGTTTTTTTGTCCCTCCCGGCTTAGCTATTCCAAATTGCCAACGAACGATGTGTGTAACCATCTCTGTTTTCTTCCGTTCCTTTCAGACCGAAAACTACTCGTTTGATTCCAACTATGTGAACAGCCGAGCTCATTTAATAAAAAGGTAGGTGGGGCATTGGGTGCATTTTTGGGGGCATCAAAGCCAAATTGTTTAATTCCATTCCCATTGGCTTTCTTCTTATTGTCTAGGCAAAAATCTGCTCACTTGGTTTGGGAATGGGGCGGTGATGGTGGTGGAGGAGGCAGCTCACTCAAAATAAAGAAGTAAAAATTTACATCTTAGTAAACCCTCACTGCTTTTGATTTTTGAAGCCAAACTCAACCCAACCCAATCCGAAATTCACTCTTTGTTCTGTCGGGCTCTCTGGTAGACTCCTCCCAAAAATTCACAGGTACAAATTTCAGATACACACACGTTTGAAAATTCAAAACAATGTTCTTTATAATGAAAATTCACTTAAACCAAGACCTCTTTTGATATAGCAAAGAGCACTTATCTCCAAACAAACTGGTAATTTGTACAAGTCCCTTATCAGTTCTGTGATACTTAGCTTGCAGCTGTGCGGCAATTCACAGTCCTTCTTCTTTCACAAAGTGAAACACATTTTGCCCTGGTTGAGTTTCAAAGTGGGGAAAAATCAGCACACAAAAGGTCAAAGTCAGTAAAGCAGTCACGAAACACAACGATCAGATAATCCTCCACAATGGCCAAACCCACAGGCTGCTCTTTATAGCAGCCTCAGTAATGACCACAGCCCCACCCAACCACAGATGGCCTCATTTTCTTTGATAATAATCTCTCAGTTGTTGTTGCCTATGCATCGCTCTCCACATGCGTGGCTGTATCATTAACTCTTGTTCTGAATCCAAGGAGGATCTAGATAATTGATCTCCTTCTGAGCTGTCTGCCCCACTCTCCTCCTCCCTGTCACTCATGTCTTCTTGGTCAGAGGAGCCTTCATCATCAGATTCCACCGGGGGCAAAACAGGCCTGCAGCATGTGGATGTCTCCCCCACATCCACAGTCCTTGGGGCAGGAGCTGGGCCAGAGCTAACCACAACACTCTTGAGCGATGCTTCCTTCATGCCTAGGAGTGGTGTAGTGCAACGGTCACCAACTGATGGTCTATGGACCAGTGGTGGTCCATGGGAAGATGTTGGTGAATTTTTTTTGCATTTTTCATATTGCACTAAATCAGGGGTTCTAAACCTGCCGGATACATGCAATGAACTCTTGTGTTGATGCTTAGAGTCTGTCTCTTTGGGGTCTTTTTGTGTGGATCAGAGGGGAGTAGAAATTCTGACTTGGGGTCTGCTTTCAGCCTCCTGGTGAGGGGCTTTAGGCAAAGGCTGGAGGGAAGCGCCGCTGGTGGAGAAGAGCTGGAGGGCCTCATTCCAGGGGACTGCACCGTGGCCTCAAACTGGCTGATCATCTCAGCCCACTGAGCCTCCAGATGCCAGTACCTAGCCTTGCACTGCCACAGGTCTTCCGTCTGCTTGGAAAGCCTATGCTCCTAGTGCTCAGTTTGAACAGAGCCATCTGCTTTGCCAACCCTTTCTTGTGGTGGCTGTTTAGCTCCAGCAACTGCTTCCTGTTGGGGCCCTAAGGAACCCAGGTGGGCAGGCGAGGAGTAACTGGGAGCAGAGGGTTAAGTAGAGGTTGATGAGTGACATCAAGTTGGCCACGCCCACCCAGTCACATGACCACCTAGCTACACCTACCCGGGGAGTCATTAGGCAGATCATTTTATTTATTTATTTATTTACTTACTTACTTACTTACTTAATTAATTAATTAATTTGTATGCCGCCCCTCTCCGTAGACTCGGGGCGGCTCACAACAGTAATAGAAAAAACAATGTAGAATACAAATCTAATAATTAAAACTAAAAACCCATAATTTTAAAAAACATGCACACAACATATCATACATAAACAATATAGGCCTGGGGAAGTTACATCAGTTCCCCCATGCCTGACGACAGAGGTGGGTTTTAAGGAGTTTACGAAAGGCAAGGAGGGTGGGGGCAGTTCTAATCTCAGGGGGGAGCTGGTTCCAGAGGGTTGGGGCTGCCACAGAGAAGGCTCTTCCCCTGGGACCCACCAAACGGTGGTCCGCAGGATTTTAAATTGTGAATTTATCGATCCCTGAGGTCTGAAATGTCAGTGACCCTTGGTGTAGTGTCAGGCAAAATTCTGTTATCCTGACAAATTTAATTTTTTAAAAAGTTTATTTCTTTGCACAAATCATAAAATGAGGGTGCTGGAGCTGGAAAACGCCCTCTGCTTTGGAGGAAGAGAGCTGGGAAACAAGGAACTCCTAATGGATTGATCCTGCACCTATTTCTTTTGAAAAAGATCTTTCATTTCATTTCATTTCATTTATTCGATTTGTATGCTGCCCCTCTCCGGAGACTCAGAGCGGCTCACAACACAAAAACATGATACAAATCCAATAATAAAAAAGTAATTTAAAACCCTACGTATAAAAAAACAACCATACATCTCAGACAAACTTTGCGTAAAACGGGAAACGGCCCAGGGGAGTCAATTTCCCCATGCCTGACGGCAGAGGTGGGTTTTGAGGAGTTTGCGAAAGGCAAGGATCTGTTTGAACGGCAAGGAAAAATAACATTTGTACTACGACATGCCTCCATCTACTATTCCTCTTTAACTCAACCATTTCCTCCTCTTTCAAAGAATTTGTTTATTGCCCAGTTTCTTTCAAGCATAAACAAGAATGTGTTGGGGATGTGTTGATCATAATAATTACTAACATCACAGTAGTCATTATCTCGAGCGTTGGAACGAGAGTTCATTCTGAGCCTTTCCTTCTTGTATCCACCCAATGCCTCCACTTTCAAGATGCTTAAGGAAAAATTATGAAATAGGGTTTATTTATTCAGTGACCAACTTCACCATGCCGTAAACAGGCCCAACCTCTTTTGACCCTATAGAGCAACTTCTGTTCTTATCTCTCTCAGCATTATGGTTGTGAATGACGTGGCTTATTTATTTATTATTATTTATTTATTAATTAGATTTGTATGCCGCCCTTCACCGTAGACTCGGAGCGGCTAACAACAGTAAAAAGACAATATGAACAAATCTAATATTAAAAGTAATGTAAAAAAACCCTATTTAAGAAACCAATCATACATACAGACATACCATGCATAAATTTTATAAGCCTAGGGGGAAGGGAATATCTCAGTTCCCCCATGCCTGACGACAGAGGTGGGTTTTAAGTAGCTTACGAAAGGCAAGGAGGGTGGGGGCAACTCTGATATCTGGGGGGAGTTATTATTATTATTATTATTAATTATTATTATTATTATTATTATTATTATTATTATTATTATTATTTATTGGATTTGTATGCCGCCCCTCTCCATAGACTCGGGGCGGCTAACAACAATAATATAAAACATCATGTAAATCTAATATTAAACTAATACTAAAACAAGTAAAAAACCCTTATTTGTGAAACCAAACATACATACAAACAAACATACCATGCATAAATTGTAAAGGCCTAGGGGGAAAGAATATCTCAGTTCTCCCATGCCTGACGGCAGAGGTGGGTTTTAAGGAGCTTACGAAAGGGGAGGAGGGTGGGGGCAATTCTAATCTCTGGGGGGAGTTGGTTCCAAAGGGTCGGGGCTGCCACAGAGAAGGCTCTTCCCCTGGGTCCCGCCAAACGACATTGTTTGGTCAACGGGACCCGGAGAAGGCCAACTCTTAGACCCAAAGGTGCTTTTTCTGGAGGTAACTGGACTTTGCAAATATATATAAAAGTCAGACTGAGTCCTTATTGGCTGAAGGGATGGTGTATTTCCAATCTTGAAGGTTAACTCCACCCACCACGGAGAACTCATCTTCTGTCCGTTTGACGGGATGAGCAAAGGTTCTTTTGCACAACCAAACAAATTACAGTGTTCCCTCGATTTTCACGGGGGATGTGTTCCGAGACCGCCCGCGCAAGTCGAATTTCCGCGAAGTAGAGATGCGGAAGTAAATACACCGTTTTTGACTATGGACAGTATCACAAGCCTTCCCTTAACATTTAAAACCCCTAAATTACCATTTCCCATTCCCTTAGCAACCATTTACTCACCATTATTACTGGTAGTCCCCATTGAATAAGACATTTAGTGATCCTGATATTTATAAACAAATTTATTTATTAACAATTTTTTTTCTCATTTATTTGCAAAGATTATTAGTTTGGCGATGACGTACGATGTCATCGGGCAGGAAAAGCCGTGGGATAGGGAAAAAATTGTGAAATATTTTTTAATTAATATTTTTTTAAAAACCGTGGTATAGGCTATTTGCGAAGTTTGAACCCGCAAAAATCGAGGGAACACTTTAAATGGTCCATGAGTGCAAAAAAACCTGAAGAGTTGTAAGAAGCTTGTTCTCTGCTTGAAGTTTTCTTACTCCTTGACTTTTTAATGCCTTCTAAGCTTGGATTTCTTTAAGCACATCACATTTTTACTTAATTCTAATCTGGCTTTCTGGGCTGAATCATAATCATTCCATCAACCCAATACATTTTTTGAAGACACTTTGAGGTGATACCCTGCTGCTTGCTTCAGTTCCAGACCGGAGGTAGCAAATGAATTTCTTTTTAAGGCTCCTCGAGGCACTTCCCCAATTGCTTTCATCCTCTCTTTATTTCATCCCATCTTTCTTTTACCGAAATTCAGTTGGCCAACCTGGATTGTACGTTTTCGGGCTCTCCTGAAATGGGCTTGCAGCAACACACTGAGGTCGGTGACTTTGAGAGAGAGAGAGAGAGAAGGAATGGGCCAAATTGTCCAAAAAGTGTCAACGTAAATCTTCCTGCTTTTTAATCTCTGAAACAGCAGAAGGCCCCTCGCTGTTTTTGGTTACAACATACTTTGGAATTTTTCTCAATTTCATCTCGGTTGTCGCAGGAAATCTTCCATTTAATTCACACAGTAGGTGGCTTGCTCCGACCCATATGCCCGTACGTGAAAACAGAATAAGCATGGGTATGCCGCGATTTTAAATTTGCATGGTTGAATTACGCACTGTTTATATTCTTGTTCCATCTGGCAAAATGTGTTAGATTATAACTCCTGTAGATTTTGAGGGTGGGGTGGGGGGCGGCTGAAGTGTATGAGATTTGTCAGGATTTGAGAAATTAGGCAATGTTTTAGCGCATCTTGTTCTTATAGTTGCTATTGGGTTTGGAGCATCTTTATTTTTAGGAAGTAGAAACCTGGGTGCAGCTGAGTTGGAAGAGAAATTGAAATAATTAGGAATGTTGCTTGTAGTATCCAAGCATAGCTATTTATTTATTTTTATTGTATTTATTTATTTATTCTCAAGATAGTGGGTATTGGTATAAACATAAACATTAGCAAGGTAGGTACAGGTAAATTAGACAATAGGACAGGGATGGTAGGCACAATGGTGTGCTTATGCACGCCCCATACAGACCTCTTAGGAATGGGGTGAGATTGACTGTAGACAGTCTAAGGATAAAATTTTTGGGGTTGGGGGAAGAAACCACAGAGTCAGGTAGCGCATTCCAGGCATTAATCTGTTGCTGAAGTCATATTTTCTGCAGTTGAGTTTGGAACGGTTTACACGTTTATTCCTTTTGACAATGTCTTCTATTCTGACCAATGGCCACTGTGTCTTCTGTGCCCCATCTTAGTACTTTTTTATTTTTTTATCTATCTATCTATCTATCTATCTATCTATCTATCTATCTATCTATCTATCTATCTATCTATCTATCTATCATCTGTCTATCTATCTATCTATTGGATTTGTATACTGCCCCTCTCCGGAGACTCGGGGCGGCTAACAGCAATAATAAGACAGTATACAATAATAATCCAATACTAAAAACGATTAAAAAAACCCATTAATATAAAAACCAAACATACATACAGACATACCATGCATAAAATTGTAAATGCCTAGGGGGAAAGAGTATCTCAATTCCCCCATGCCTGACAGCAGAGGTGGGTTTTAAGTAGCTTACGAAAGGCAAGGAGGGTGGGGGCAATTCTAATCTCTGGGGGGAGTTGGTTCCAGAGGGCCGGGGCCGCCACAGAGAAGGCTCTTCCCCTGGGCACCACCAAACGACATTGTTTAGTTGACGGGACCTGGAGAAGACCCATTCTGTGGGACCTAACTGGTCGCTGGGATTCGTGCAGAGTGACGTGGTGGAGCGCTTCCTGGTCAAGGTAGGGCCGCAACTGGACAGATATAGGGCTTTATAAGTGATAACCAGGACCTTGAATTGCGTTCGGAGACCGAACGGCAACCAATGCAGCTTTTATGACTGTCATGACTTACAACTGAAATTGTGGGCTCAATTAAGGACTACCTGTATTTAGAGGCTAAACTTGTTTGAGGACTGCACTCAAGAACTAAGTGACACCGACAGGTCAAGCTGGATTCAAGGTCCCATGGCAAGGAACAGTTGGTGGAAGCAACGGTAAGATTTGTGGGGTCCTTGGTGCCCTCTGCGCTGGGTTGTTTTCCTGCAGACGTTTCACGCCAGCTCTGATGTTTCCCAGTTGGATAATAAAACATCAGCAAGATAACAGCCAAGCTCAGAGAGCACCAAGGACAGCTCAGCTCTGAGCTACAAATATTCTCGTCTGTTGATAAGAGTTAAGATCCTCTGAACAAGAATTCGAGACCAAGGTGCAAAGAAAAAATTGGAATTACTTTATAATATGTAAATAGATACATTGCTCTTAAGTTAAAATAGAAACATAGAAACATAGAAGATTGATGGCAGAAAAAGACCTCATGGTCCATCTAGTCTGCCCTTATACTATTTCCTGTAGTTTATCGTAGGATGGATCTATGTTTATCCCGGGCATGTTTAAATTCAGTTACTGTGAATTTACCAACCACGTCTGCTGGAAATTTGTTCCAAGCATCTGCTACTCTTTCAGTAAAATAATTTTTCTCACGTTTGTTGTAATAATTCATGCTGGACCTTTGGGTCAACGTGCGGTTGGAGACAGTCATGGTGCATGTTAACTGTGAGATCAGAAGGAATTTCCTGTATTTTATCTTAGGATGGATCCATGTTTATCCCAGGCATGTTTAAATTCAGTTACTGTGGATTTACCAACCACGTCTGCTGGAAATTTGTTCCAAGCATCTACTACTCTTTCAGTAAAATAATTTTTTCTCATGTTACTTCTGATCTTTCCCCCAACTCACCTCAGATTGTGCCCCCTTGTTCTCGTGTTCACTTTCCTATTAAAAACACTTCCCTCCTGAACCTTATTTAACCCTTTAACATATTTAAACATTTCAATCATGTCCCCCCTTTCCCTTCTGTCCTTGACTATATAGATGGAGTTCATGAAGTCTTTCCTGATAAGTTTTATGCTTAAGACCTTCCACCACTTTTGTAGCCCGTCTTTGGACCCGTTCAATTTTATCCATTTCTTTTTGGAGTTGAGGTCTCCAGACCTGAACACAGTGTTCCAAATGTGGTCTCACCAGTGCTCTTTACAGCGGGATCAAATGGTATCTAGAAAATATGCCCCCATCTTGGTGGAGGGGTATGAATGATGTTTGGTGGTGGGCACTCTGAGCATTGAGCACATTATTATGTGTTGTGTGAATGTTTTATTATCACTATAAAAAACCCAATTAAAAACTTTATTTAAAAAAATCCTCTGAATCACATTTTAATGCAGGAATAAGAGCTACGGTACAGAACAGTGATGGCAAACCTTTTTTGGTTCGTGGGCCAAAAGAAGTTGTGTGCTGCCCCTGCGCATATGCCAAATCCCACACATACATTTGCCCAGGCCTCACTGAAGCCTGAGATGGTGAAAAAAACAGGAAACAAGATGTTCGGAAAAAAACAGACTTCCGCTTTGTTTGTTGTGCTGTTTTTTGCACTCAGGAGTCTGTTTCTTTCCTAACTTCCGGGTTGCCTGTTGTTCACCCGACTTATGACACAAGCCTTCAATTAAAGGGAAATATAGCCAAAGCAGACACACACACGAGAGAATGCAATTAAAGTTTCTTTATCCAAACAAAAGAGCAGCAAAACTCCCTTTTTCAGTTCAAAAGGATTTTTTGTACAAACAAAGCACGCTTGAATACAGTAAGATAACGAAGGCAAGAAAGAGATCCAGGCAATAAACCAGTAACTGTGAAATTTGTCACAGCTACTCTTTTTCAGATGTTGTAAAGTCTTTCCTTTGTACTAAATGATTACTAACATTTTTCCTAATATTTTCCAAACCTTTTTCCAAAGCACATTCCATACATGGGGGCATTTTTTATTTGTTTGTTTTAGTTTTAAAATAGGAGATAATGATCAAACACTATTGATAAAGCCAGTGGGCCATGCATGTATGTGTATATATTGGATTGTGAGTGTTTGTTTGCTGCTGGGCTCTAATACTGGGTTTTTTTAAAAAGGCACTGCTGCTAAAAAAACACACTCAGAAAAAGAATGAATCCGTTAACTTGATTAATTGGCGGCAGTTTTGAAATCTGTCAAAATCAGTTTTCGTAATCCATTCGTTCGAACTGATGAATTGCTCCAAATGCTGCAGTCTTAATTAGCATTGGAGTAACTACTTTTCGTTCTCTTCCCCAGCTCTCCTATTAGGTTGTGTCGGTCAACTGGGAGGAATTATGGTTAATGGGGTTGGTGGAATTCATTCTGCTCTTTTCGGAAGATCTGATTATCCTCCTGACTAAAGAAAGAATCCCGTGCGTTTAAGAGTATGACGGTTGTAAGTAGCAGATGAGAAGTAGCGTCCATTCCAGAGGAAGTGTTAGCTAAATAGGATAGTTCATCATATTTAACCGCGGTGGTAATTGCTAATAGGGGAAAAACTGCCTCCTGTGTTGTCTTTGTTTTCTCGTACTCCAATCAAGATGTCTTCCAGGGAGGAAAACTATTCATTGTTTTCTCCTCTGGAGCCATCGCCATGGGAAATGGATGGTGAAAATGTTGTAGGCTCAGAGCTGAGGGTGGTGGGGAAGTCTTTAAGCGGAGAAAAATCGGAGTATACTTTGAGAAAAATGAGCTTGGAGTGCAAAGAATTGATTTCTCTCCTTGTGGGAGACTTCCACTGTTAGAAGACACACGAGAACTGAACGAGCAAGACTTTATTACAGTCATAGGCTGAAAAAAAAATGTATTGCCCGGATCTGCAAAAGTTGAAGTGAGGTAGGCTCCCTGTTGGAACTCAGCTCTCCGAGGGTAGTTTATGTTTAAGAACAAGGAAAGAAAAATGAAAAGTTCAAGAACAAAGCGTCCTGAAATTGAAAAGATACAAGGGAGCTGGAAACCAGGCTAAAGCCAGGAAAAAAACAGCTGTACATCTTGTTCTAGCACTGTTCAACAAATCATATGAATTTTGATATATTGCTTCATTGGGTTGGTTTCCCTGGGGACAGTTAGTTCAACACCAACTGCCTCTTAAATCAGGTTTTCCAATGATTCCAATGAAGGTAGAATGGTGCAAGAAAGATAAGAAATGCCCGACCGGCGGCTTAAACGGCCGGCCGAAATTGCCGCAGGAAGACGCTGTCGGCTGCTCTTTGGAGCTCCGAACTTCCGGTTTCCTTCGAAAACCGGAAGTTCGGCTTCTAGCAGCGCGCCAGGGTCGCACGCTGCCTGCTGGTCCAGGGGGAGGTCCTAGATCGCCCTATTTAAGGGCGATCCGGACAGGACCTCCTCCTTGCTTCCTGGGGCTGAAGAAGCGAACACCCGCCCACCCTCCGCTATAAACAGTGTGTCCTAAGGAGGTCGCCTCGGGGCCGAATAGGAATTCTTTGCAGCCTCCCCTTTAAAGGCGGCTGTTTTTCGCTTATTCCACACTGATGGTACGGACTGGATTGGTTAGGGGGTGCGGCGCATTTAGATGTTAATAGGCCTCCCTTTGGTCACTGGGGTTTGGCAGGTATGGGGCGGAAATGTGAAATTAGAAGCGACTGCGCATGCTCCTTTGGGCATCCTTAAAGGGTGATGGACCGCCTCTCACCAGGAACTAGAGGTTGGAGCAACGTCAGGGATTGGAGAGAGGATGTCCATGGGAATCACCGGATCTAATTTCCCACAGGGATTGGAGGGTGAACTCCTCCCACATGACAAAGGGGTGTGGCTTGGATCCAGGTGAAGGTGGTACCTTCACCTGGTTCAGCAAGGAGTTCTTGCCCAATGTTGCCAAGGAATTTTCTGGTAGGAATTTCCGCCCCGTTAGTTTTGGCCTCTGCAGGTCCTTAGTTCCTTTTGAATTTAAATATTTAAATTTACGTATTCAAATTTATTTAAATTTATGCTAACTTAATAAAATGACCCTTATGTAATCCACAATATGTCTCAGCATCGTTACTCCGCTTCCGGGGGCAATACAGGGATGCCTATTGCCACGACTGTGTTGTGGCCCAAGTGAATAGATACTTTACACAAGAGCCCTTCACTCCTCCACTCGCAACCGAACACCCTGTGAAACCGGACTTGCAATCCTAGGTTTAGAAAATATTAAGGGATAAAACCAAGAGAAAGAGAAAGGGTAAGGATGTCAGCAAAGCGGGATTGCCGAAGTATTATTCTAATGAGTGTCACAAAAATGATGTAGTCTGAAATGTCAGCTATTAATCCTCTGGTGTGTTTTTAATCCGGCAAAAATGCATACATGCACCCCACTCTTTCTGGAGAGGAGTGATTGCTGCCTTATAACGTTGCGGTGTGGAATCTTAAAACTTTTTACTCCTTAATCTGTTTAGTCTTTTCTGAATTGATTTCTTACCAGCGTTCCGTAGCGTATGCATGCTGGATAAATCTTAAGACATAAAAGGATTCGGCAAATATGTCTTTACTTTAAAAGGTCATGTTTGAAGATGTTCCAGGCTTGGTGAATGTAGTTTGTCTGGGTCTGCAGAAGCTTCTCTTCTCTTCTATTTTCTCTTCTCCTTTCTCTTCTCTCTTCTCCTCTCTCTTTTCCTCTCCTCTCCTCTCTTACATCTCATCCCTTCTCATCTCATCTCATATCTCCTCTCCTCTCTCATATCTTCACATCCCTCCTCTCCTCTCCTCTCCTCTCTTCTCCTCTCTTTTCTCATATCTTCTCATCTCATCTTTTCTCATCCCTCCTTTCTCCTCTCTTCTTTCTTTTCTCTCTTCTCTTCTCTTCCCCCCTCTTTCCTCCTCTCCTCTCTTTCCCTCTTCCCTTCCCTCTTCCCTCTCCTTCCCTTCCCTCTTCCCTCTCCTTCCCTTCCCTCCCCTCTTCCCTCTTTCATTTTCTCTTCCCTTCTTCCCTCTTTCCTCTTCTCCAGCGGGACACCCCGCCCTGATGATTTAGATGGCAATCTGACATGGGCTTTGCGGCGGGTTGTCTGCCTGAATTCTTGCCTTTAAAGTCTGACTCCTTTCCAAGGTTCAGCTCTCCATCACGGCCAATCAGAGTCTCTCCCAGGTGCATGCAAGCACATAATTTCTGGCTGATTAGCTGCCGCCTTATTGGAAGAAGAGTTCGCTAATTAGCAACCCCATGGCAGCTAATTGGAACTGTAAGGTTAGCAAGCCATTTTCCTCTCAGTCACATGGCCAGGAAGAGATTTGACTTTGATGTAACTCAGAGAACTGTGATAAGCACCTTAGAATGTCTTTCTTTCTTTCTTTTTCCCCTGTCTGATGGGGTGCAGTTGTGATGCTGATGGCTGGGTTCACACAAGACAAAAGAGGAAGTTCTGTTTCAACTTGAACTCAAGGCTGGATGACTTCACAGAGACTTGACGGTTAACAATAGAAATAGTTTGCTATGGTTTTCTTATGGGATGAGTTTTTTTAATTTCATAAAAAGGTACTTCTGGCCTACTTACACTGGTGGGCTGTTGCCAAAATGGCTAATTGTGCGCAGCTCTGCGGCTCTGGAGCACGAGTGCAGGTCGAGCACAATTTTGCTTCCTGCACCTGTGCAGGTAGCAAAATCTCACGCAGGTGAGTTTCGGCAAGGTTTTTTGCTTTCCCGCTGGAAGCAAAGATTTTGTACAAGATTTTGCTACCTGCACAGGTGTGGGAAGCAAAATTGTGCTCAATCCCACACTCACGCTCCAGAGCTGTGCACAATTAGCTGTTCTGGCAGCAGCCCACCACTGGCTACTTAATACTGTAGTACAGTATATAGCAGCTGCCTGCAACTCTTTAAAGTAGTGACACCTTTTTCCAGGATCAAGCATTTGCACTAATGCTAAATTGCTTAGGGCTGAGTGACTCCATAATTGGCCTGGACACAATGCTTAGCACAGAAGGCCTCTTAAGCACTGGAATTATTGTTGTTGCTATTATCTTTCTTTTTAAAAAAATAAAGGAATAACATAGTACAAAGGCCAAGCAAAAAGTATCATGGTTTTGAATTCAGGTTAGGAACCTAGAAACTATTCTTGTTACTTTATTATTTGTTTGCAGTACTTTGGTAAGCGGGTATCCCCATAAATATATTGATTGATGAAATGATGAAATGAATGAATGATAACATTCCTCTAAGCGAAAATTTGAACAAGCTAAATTTGAGCTGTATTTAAACTAAGTGTGTCAATGAGTAAATTCTCAGGCCTCTATAGTAGTTCGAAAACTACTGGGAAATGAGGTCTTTCTGGTCTCTGGCATCTTGGAAAATCTGTTTATTCTTACTAATTTCATCCCTTTGGTGGGCCTTCCACTGGGCTGCTTTGTCTTCTTAGCTATTTGCTATCTCCTGATGTAGTGAAATCTCCAGATAAACTGGAGAGAGGTGTTAAGAGGGGCTCAAGCTTAGAGTCCTTGCATTGCAGAAAGCAATACAGCCTAGATTCCCTGAAATTTTATCTAACCATTCTCAAGGGAATGCAGTCAATCTGGTGACATTCTTGTAACTCAGATGACTATCAATAAAGTTTCTCCTTGTGGACTATTCACTAAGGATTCTGGCTGTTTGTGCCTGACATGGAGTCTCAGAATTCTATACATAAGTCAACTTCATTTATTTTATTTATTCTATATCAGTGATACTCATGGGGCTCTTCCTTTTTGGGGTGAATTGCATGAATGTTAGGCTTCTCTTGGTGTGGCATGGACAATGTCCAGGATGGATCGTTGTTGTGGTTCCCACTTTCTGGGAAAGGTCTCCTGTGGCTTTTGCTGCCTCCCTCCAATATATCTGTTTGTACTCTGTCCAAACGGTTGGGTTGGTAATATATAAACAAGCCAACAATGTATGGTTGTATGGATTGATGTAATATAGCTTTAAAATGTAACTTGATTGGCTGTACTTTTGCAAGTTGCCATAAGAGGGAGCTAGAGATCATGGCTTATTCTCTCTGTTGTTTCATTCTGATTGACTCTTTGACTTGATAGGGATTTTTTGTGTTCTCTCTGTTATTCTGTCTGATATTGTGATGTGTTTGTAAGCTGTAATATCTTTGTTGAATGTATATGACAAAGACAATCCGGTAAGAAGATTATTGTACTTCTAGAGATTGACTGATTTGAATGTGTATAACCTGGACTGTTTATTTGGACTGTGCTATTTTTAAAAGTAAACACGATATGCAACTTGAACGTATCTCTATGTGTGACTAGATAATTACTCATTTCTGCTGCAATATCCCATTTTTATCTGCATATCCTTGATAACTCAAGGGCTCCTCTGCACACACCTTAACACACCTTTTATTGTTGGATAGAAAAAAGGTTAAAGTGATTAATGTACATGCAATTAACAACTATAAAGAGCTATTTCTTGGCGACAAATTGTACAATGGGAAAATAGAGATATAAGATTACTTATATAAATTATGATTATTGTTTCTTTTTAAAAGAGTATTTAACAAGTACAGTGATACCTCGTCTTAAAAACGCCTCGTCATACAAACTTTTCGAGATACAAACCCGGGGTTTAAGATTTTTTTGCCTCTTCTTACAAACTATTTTCACCTTACAAACTCACTGCGGCCACTGGGATGCCCCGCCTCTGGACTTCCGTTGCCAGAGAACCACCCGTTTTTGCACTGCTGGGATTCCCCTGAGGCTCCCATCCATGGAAAACCCCACCACTGGACTTCCATGTTTTTGTGATGCTGCAGAGGAATCCCAGCAGGGGAATCCCAGCAGTGCAAAAACGGGCGCTTTGCTGGCAACGGAAGTCCGGACGTGGGGTTTCCCAGTGAGGGGAGCCTCAGGGGAATCCCAGCAGCGCAAAAATGGGCATTTCGGCTGGCAAAAAAGGGTGAATTTTGGGCTTGCACGCATTAATCGCTTTCCCATTGATTCCTATGGGAAACATTGTTTTGTCTTACAAACTTTTCACCTTAAGAACCTTGTCCCGGAACCAATTAAGTTTGTAAGACAAGGTATCACTGTATTTAAAAAGGGATATGTAATAGAATATGAGTACAGTTAGAACCGTTATATAGATTTGCTACACATTTGTCCAATTTGCTTTTTAAATGTTTTTGTTTTGTTTTATGTGTTGTGTGTATATATGTATGTAAATAAAATTTATTTTTAATTTAAAAAGAAGAAGAAAGAAATGGTCTCTTGCCGACAGCTTGTTTCTCCCAGGGGGAAGCTCGAAGTGTTGCAAAACCTGTCCCAGGTTTTGGATTCCCTCCGGGTAGAAATTGGGGGAGGAAAGGTGTGATTGCGTTTCTCTGGCTGTGCAGAGCAAAAAAAAATAACTCACCTTTCTTCCACCCAGCAGTTCGACGTTCAAAGATTTGGAGGGGAACAGCTTGAAGGACAGCGGGCATGAAGAGAGTGACCAGACGGATAGCGAACATGATGCTCAGCGGGGCCTCTACTGTGACACGGCTGTTAACGATGTTTTGAATACCAGTGTCACCTCCATGGGGTCTCAGGTCCCCGAACAAGGTAGGTTGCCTCCGTTTTGCAAATGCTGGGCATGGTATGATAGAACCTGCTGGTCCACAAGAACATGGCCCAGTTGGTGAGTTAGGATGTCATCTTCCATCCGATGCTGCTTTCTTACGAGGGTCGACCAGAAAGTAATGCACCACATATTTTTTCTTCAACAATTATTCATTGAACACAATGAAAATTACAACCAAGAAAGAATGTTTCTTTTACACTCCCTATTTTTCCACGTAATCTCCATCCCATTTTATGGCCCTCTTCCAGCGAGACACAAAGGCGTTAATGCCCTGTTGGTACCACTCCTTGTTCTGGTCACAAAGCCTTGGAGCCATCTTCTTAATGGCCGCACCCTCTGTGCCCAGCGACTAACCGTACTTCTGTCAACTGCAGATTCTCCACGAACTGTACACAAACGTTGGTGAATGTTCCCAAGAGTTTCTTTCTCCGCAGTGAGAAATTCAATAACAACATGCTGCTTGTAACATACATTCCTTACAGACACCAATTCGAAACACTGCTGCAGCTGCACTATCTATCTGAAGAAACGCAAAATTTACACATACACTCCTAACAATTCAAATAATGTTGTTCTGTCGAGCTCTCTGGTAGAATCCTCCCAAAAATGCACAGATACAATTTCAGACACACACACGTTTGAAAATTCAAAACAATGTTCTTCATACCGAAAAATGCAAATAAACGAAGCACTCTTTTTGTATAGCAAAGAGCACTTATCTCCAAACAAACTGGTAATTTGTACAAGTCCCTTATCAGTTCTGTGATACTTAGCTTGCAGCTGTGAGGCAATTCACAGTCCTTCGTCTTTCACAAAGTGAAACACACTTTGCTCTGGTTTAGTTTCAAAGCGGGGAAAAATCAGCACACAAAGATCGAAGTCAGCAAAGCAGGCACGAAACACAACGATCAGATAATCCTCCACAACGGCCAAACCCACAGGCTACTATTTATAGCAGCCTCACTAATTACCACAGCCCCACCCAACCACAGGTGGCCTCATTTTCTTTGATAGTAATCTCTCAGTTGTTGCTGCCTATGCATCGCTCTCCGCATGCGTGGCTGTATCATTAACTCTTGTTCTGAATCCAAGGAGGAGCTAGATAATTGATCTCCTTCTGAGCTATCTGCCACACTCTCCTCCTCCCCTTCACTCATGTCTTCTTGGTCAGAGGAGCCTTCATCAGCAGACTTCACCGGGGGCAAAAGAGGCCTGCAGTATGTGGATGTCTCCCCCAAATCCACAGTCCTTGGGGCAGGAGCTCAAGCCAGAGCCAACCGCAACATAATATATACCTAAAGTTTCACATTCATAGCTTTACTGTAGGCTGAGAAAAAAAAAATGGTGCATTACTTTCTGGGCGACCCTCGTAGAATGTCAACGATCATCTCAACTTCTCAAGAAGGAAGAGCCAGCATTGAACATTCACAAGAGTAGCAACATCCATGGGGAAGGAAGGGGAAGGGTGTATGAGAACAATTCATTTCAGGTCACTATTGCAAACAAGAATGTCAGGAGAGGGCAGATGGTGACCTAAGGAGATTTGGAAGCCATCCTAGAAACGGAGAGGATGAGTTGGCCAAAACTGAAAATCTAGCAGGGTTCAGGGAAGGAACGGCTGGTTGAATGTCACCTTTAAAGTCGCCTGCCCTGCGTTTTAGCTTCAGATTCTAGTCTAATGTTTCTGACCTGTCTTTCAAGATCAATGCAGTCAAAACATTAAAACTGTAGACTATCACTTATGCCGCAGAAAAAAACTGAAATCTGCTAAAGTCAACCTTTTCCCCAGAGGAATTTATGGGCGGTATTGAAATCGCCTTTGTTTTTTATCGTGCTTTTTATTCACATTCAGAAGAGAAGGATTTAGGGGTAGTGATTTCTGACAGTCTCAAAATGAGTGGGCAGTGTGGTCGGGCGGTAGGAAAGGCAAGTAGGATGCTTGGCTGCATAGCTAGAGGTGTAACAAGCAGGAAGAGGGAGATTGTGATCCTCTTATATAGAGCGCTGGTGAGACCACATTTGGAGTACTGTGTTCAGTTCTAGAGACCTCACCTACAAAAAGATATTGACAAAATTGAACGGGTCCAAAGACGGGCTACAAGAATGGTGGAAGGTCTTAAGCATAAAACGTATCAGGAAAGACTTCATGAACTCAATCTGTATAGTCTGGAGGACAGAAGGGAAAGGGGGGACATGATCGAAACATTTAAATATATTAAAGGGATAAATAGGGTTCAGGAGGGAAGTGTTTTTAACAGGAAAGTGAACACAAGAACAAGGGGACACAATCTGAAGTTAGTTGGGGGAAAGATCAAAAGCAACATGAGAAAATATTATTTTATTGAAAGAGTAGTAGATCCTTGGAACAAACTTCCAGCAGACGTGGTTGGTAAATCCACAGTAACTGAATTTAAACATGCCTGGGATAAACATAGATCCATTGTAAGATAAAATACAGGAAATAGTATAAGGGCAGACTAGATGGACCATGAGGTCTTTTTCTGCCGTCAGACTTCTATGTTTCTATGTTTCTATGTTACATTGTAAAAAGGAAAGAAATCAGTACCTTATAACAAACGTGATAGCGGTTTGAATAGTGACTCCGAATTTGTAAAAACATTGATTACTACAGGGTGAAGATTAGATCCCTGCAGTACGTGTTTCTTGGCGGTGTAGAGAATACTGCAGGTGTAACTGTGAGACATATTCTGATAAGAGCTCCTACATTCTTGGATGATATTTCTCCAAGCCCTTTCTTATCCATTCTTTTACAAAGCCTATTTTTTTTCCCCCTTAAGTGGCTTAGCTCAGAATGAAGTCCCTCAAACATTTTGGATGAGCAGCAATATTGCATTCATTTAAAAAACAGGAGCGCTTTCACAAAATGGGAGCTTTGCTGATTATTACTCAGACACGATTTAGGGGCAGTGATTTCTGAGAGTCTCAAAATGGGCGAACAGTGCGGTCAGGTGGTAGGGAAAGCGAGTAGAATGCTTGGCTGCATAGCTGGAGGTATAACAAGCAGGAAGAGGGAGATTGTGACCCCGCTGTAAAGAGCGCTGGTGAGACCCCATTTGGAAGACTGTGTTCAGTTCTGGAGACCTGACCTACAAAATGTTGAACGGGTCATAAGTTCATAAAGTTCATAAAATTGAACGGGTCCAAAGACGGGCTGCAAATATGGTGGGAGGTCTTAAGCATAAAACCTATCAGAAAAGACTTCGTGAACTCAATCTGTATAGTGTGGATGGAGGACAGAAAGGAAAGGGGGGACATGATCGAAACATTTAAATATGTGAAAGGGTTAAATAAAGTTCAGGAGGGAAGTGTTTTTAATAGAAAAGTGAACACAAGTACAAGAGGGCACAATCTGCGGTTAGTTGTAGGAAAGATCAGAAGCAACGTGAGAAAATATTATTTTATTGAAAGAGTAGTAGATGCTTGGAACAAACTTCCAGCAAATGTGGTTGGTAAATCCACAGTAACTGAATTTAAACATGCCTGGGATAAACATAGATCCATCCTAAGATAAAATACAGGGAAATAGTATAAGGGCAGACTAGATGGACCATGAGGTCTTTTCTGCTGCCAATCTTCTATGTTTCTATCTTTCTCTGTCTTGAAAGCCATGGGTGTGATGTTTGATCCATGATGTTGCTGTAATTTATTATTATTTTCTCTCTCTTGGGATTGTAATCTTGGTTGGCCAATTTTCACCTGTTGTACTGCTATTCCCCCTTTGACATTCAAGGTCATTTGAAAACCTCAGGTTTTTTATTCCCTTGGCTTTTACACCTTTAGATCCCAGAGTACCCAGTTCTGCAAAGGTGGCAAAGTGTATGTAAATATACCTTTAGAGGTAAATATACCTTGGTTTTTTCCAGGCATAATATACATTGGAATATGTGTGTCACACACGAAGAGGGCGGGACATGTAGGCTAGCAAATACGACTTGCAGCGTTTAAACATTTGTGTGTTGCTAGCTGCACCTTCTATTCAACTAGATTGTATCTGATGGTTGGGGGGAAAAAAAGAGGGAAGATGATCTCTTTATTTATGAGGTTTACCTCTCTATTTAGGAAGCTGAACTCCTGCCTTAAGCTTTCCGGGCTGGTCTGTTACACAGGTATTGTTGTGAATTGGCTGAGACAATGTACTAATTGAGTTACCAGAGCTAGAGTCAAAATGGGACTAATGAGAAGGAAGAGAGACATTGGTGGCGTTCGGGGAAAATTGTCAGCAAGTCTTAAAACAGCCCTCGTGGAGGGAAACTGCAGCAGGAGAAAGAATGTGAGGTTTCTGTTTAAAAAGAACGTGGATCAAGGAACGGGAGAAACCAGCAAAGCTGGGTGAAATATTTCAACTGTTCCTTTCATTTATTTTATGGCACATTCTCCTACGTAAACGTTTTATTTGTTGACTGTAAAAAGTTTACTGCCCATTTCCCAGGGGAAGCAGTGGACAAAATTAGCAATATTTAAAGCAATCAAAACAAAATAAACTGTAATTGGGAAGTGTTAGTAAGAACAGCAGTAAGGGTCTGGCAAATAAAACATCCTGAGGCTGTTAAAAGTTTATTTTGCCAAATGTCTGTTTAAAGAGCCTGCTTTCCGCATGCTGTCTAAGGCTGTGTAACATTAGAGTCAATATGTTGGCCGAGATGTTCAAGGTGGATGCAACCACAGTTCCGAAAGAGACGTGCAGAAACGATGCAGTTTTTAAGGTTGTTTTCTTGGACAGTGATGACATTTTAGATTTTCCTTTTCTTAGAGGGAAAAACAAAATAGATATGATACCAGTATCAACTTGTGAGCAAATCTGAAATCTTTCTCTCTCTCTTTTCCTTTCTCTCGCCCCTACCCTTCCCCTCTCCCTCTCTCTCCTATCTGTCTGTCTGTCTGTCTGTCTATTATTTATTTATTAATTATTGTGACTTGTATGCCGCCCAACTCCATATGAACTCTGAGCACTGACAGCAATATAAACAATAAAAGCAGCAATATAAAACTATACAAAACAATTATAAAACCCTTAATTCACAAACATACATCTATTCAACAGAATAATAATAATAATAATAATAATAATAATAATAATAATAATAATAATTTATTGGATTTGTATGCCGCCCCTCTCCGTAGACTCGTGGTGGCAAACAACAATGATAAAAACAGCATGTGACAATCCAATAATAAAACAGCTAAAAACCCTTATTTATAAAAACCAAACATACACACAAACATACCATGCATAACTTGTAATGGCCTAGGGGGAAGGAATATCTCAACTCCCCCATGCCTGGCGGTATAAATGAGTCTTCAGTAGTTTACGAAAGACAGGGAGGGTGGAGGCAATTCTAATCTCCAGGGGGAGTTGGTTCCAGAGGGCCGGGGCCGCCACAGAGAAGGCTCTTCCCCTGGGGCCTGCCAAATGACATTATTTAGTCGACGGGACCCGGAGAAGGCCACCTCTGTGGGACCTTATCGGTCGCTGGGATTCCCTCTCTCTCTCTCTCATCTGTCTCTCTCTCTCTTTATCATATCTATCTATCCCTCCCTCCCTCCCTCCCCCCCACCCACCCACCCACCCATCCATCCATCCATCCATCCATCCATCCATCCCTTTCTCTCTCTCATCTGTCTATTTCTCTCTTTCTTTCATATCTTTCTTTCCTTCCTTCCTCCCTCCCTCCCTCCCATCCATCCATCCATCCATGAATTATTTTACTTATCCCAGATTCAAAACTGACTCCGGGAGTTTACATTTTGTGGGCCTGAGTGTCAGGTGGAGATATTCTACCTCCTCCTTATTCTTGGAATTTAGCAAATGTGAATGTACAGTGGAAGCTAAAGAAAAAAAAATCCCACGCATAACTTCATTATGTGAGGCATTCCCTAAAAAATCTGAAAAGCAATTTGCCGAAAAGTTAAGAGGGTTTCCCTCTGGCCCAGATTGCAAATTCTTTTCACTTTCAGAATAATAGTTCAACCTTAACAAATCTCAACCTTCCTTTCTAACAAAAGGAGAGAAACAACAATGTTTGTGTCAGAGAGATGTCGAAGATCGGGTTCTACATTTTTTCCTCCAAGCAAGATTTTTTTTTAAAAAAAAAAAGCCTCTGGGTCTTTGTATGTATTAATCATTCATCCTTGTGAAGAACAGCCTGAACAAGCATGTTAAAGGGTTTTTCTTCTCTCTCTAAATACCTGCAAGGAGACCATTATATCCTTCTCATTTTTCTGCAAAGAGATGCATAAAGAGTTCTCATTCAATAAAACTAGTGCAGCTTGACTTCTAGAGCCTACGCAGTTTCTATCAGAGATCCAAGATTCGCCGCAAAGTTCAAAGGACTGATTGTTTAGGTCAAGGGTATGTATCTCGGTACCTACGTTGAATTCAAACAATTCTGGAAATGGTTTCAAACCATGAGTTTGTGTTTCTGCCCCGGAAACCACTCAAAATGTGGCTTTTTCAATTTTGTAAACCGCCAAATGGGTGAATAACACAGTTCCAGGTTCATTTAAAGAAAGGGATTGAATAATTTTTTGCTGTGGAATTTAAGATGTCCCAGTTAGAGGCTGAACACGGAAGATAAATGAAAAAGAAAACATAGACTATTTTTCGAAAATGGAACTTCTTTTACCAATGGTTAGGCAACAATAGTATTATACAGTGGTACCTCTTCTTAAGAACACCTCTACTTAAGAACTTTTCTAGATAAGAACCGGGTGTTCAAGATTTTTTTGCTTCTTCTTAAGAAACATTTTCTACTTAAGAACCCGAGCCTAGAAAAATTTCCCAGGAAATTTGAGAGTGGCACAAAGGCCCGGCCACTTTCCTGCCATTCCCCCTTTAATTCTGGCCATCTTGGGCTGCCAGAGGTGCCTTTCGGTAGCGCTTAAGGAGCTTTGGCAACCCAGAACGAACAAAACAATTTCCTTTCTCTGGGCACTTGGAGAGGGACTAAACCGCTGACAGCGCCCAGAGAAAAGAAACACTCCCTTCGCTCTGGGCAGCAACTGTCCACTTCCTCTTCCTCTTCCCACCCAAATTCCAAGCTTTTATTTCTTTCCTAATGGGTTTGCACGCATTATTTGCTTTTACATTGATTCCTATTGGAGAAATTGCTTCTACTTACAAGCATTTCTACTTAGGAACCTGGTCACAGAACGAATTAAGTTCTTAAGTTAGAGGTACTACTGTATAAGCAAATTAACTCAGGCAACAGGCTGTTCACAAAGCACTTATTACGTATGTGAAGAGAAAATGTATAAATGAATACTACTAATAATAAAAAGATGTCCCAGTTAGGGGAAAGTAGGCTGGTGTGGTAAACATCACTGACTTTTGAACATACCTCACTCACCTTTGTTGAATAGATATGATACCTGAATGAGAACCAGCATAGGGGTTAAAGAATTGGTTCCAGTCCTGCCTTAAGGTTGAACCTAGTTGGGTAACTTTGAGCTGGCCAATCTTTTTCAGTTCTAAAAAGAAGCCAAGGACAAATCACTTCTGAAAATGTAGCTAAGAAAATCGCATGGCCTTGTCAAGAGTGGATTTGAGATAGATAGATGGATAGAATAGTATAGTATAGTATAGTATAGTATAGTATAGTATAGTATAGTATAGAATAGAATAGAATAGAATTTTATTGGCCAAGTGTGATAGGACACACAAGGAATTTGTCTTGGTGCATATGCTCTCAGCGTACATAAAAGAAAAAGATACATTTGTCAAGAATCATGGGGTACAACACTTAATGATTGTCATAGGGGTCAAATAAGCAATGAAGAAGCAATCAATATTAATAAAAATCTTAGGATACAAGCAACAAGTTACAGTCATACAGTCCTAAGTGGGAGGTAAAGGATGATAGGAATGATGAGAAAAACTAGTAGAATAGAAGTGCAGATTTAGTAAAAAGTCTGACAGTGTTGAGGGAATTATTTGTTTAGTAGAGTGATGGTGTTCGGGGAAAAAACTGTTCTTGTGTCTAGTTGTCTTGGTGTGCAGTGCTCTGTAGTGACGTTTTGAGGGTAGGAGTTGAAACAGTTTATGTCCAGGATGAAAGGGGTCACTAAATATTTTCCCTGCCCTCTTTTTGACTTGTGCAGTATACAGGTCCTCAATGGAAGGCAGGTTGGCAGCAACTGTTTTTTCTGCAGTTCTGCAGGTAGGTAGGTAGGTAGGTAGGTAGGTAGATAGATAGATAGATAGATAGATAGAAGGAAAGAGAGATAGAGGGATGGATAGGTAGGTAGGTCAGTATGTAGGTATGTAGGTGGGTATGTATGTACATATGTATGTATGTATGTATGTATGTATGTATGTATGTATGTAGGTAGGTAGGTAGATAGATAGATAGATAGAAGGAGAGAGAGACAGATAGAAGGAGAGAAAGATATAGGGATGAGTAGGTCGGTAGGTCAGTATGTATGTATGTATGTATGTATGTAGGTAGGTAGGTAGATAGATAGATAGATAGATAGATAGGTAGATAGATGTAGATTGATAGAAAAACATATGATGGATGGATGGAAGGATGGATGGATGGAGGGATAGATTGACAGATAAATAGATATGTAGATAGATGATAGATAGATAGATAGATAGATGAAAGATGTATGATAGCTAGCTAGATATGGACAGACAGACAGACTGCAGATCATTCACCCACCCACACCCACACAACAGATTAATGAATAACCACCATTTAATTTTGGATAAGATTCTACAAAGGAGGGCAACCTCCTGTACAGATGTGAAGCTGATCTGGGTGTGACATCTTTCATCCAAATCCGTGGGTTCATTTGACTGATCTGGCTGGCTGGGCAGGTGTCTGTCATGGTTCCATGAATGTTGCTTGCAGACTCAGTGGAGGTAGAAAACCACCCTTGTTGGGAGCATATAGTCCTTTGATCACATTACCCTTGATGGTGGCACTCCCCTGCTAGCAATATCAATAGCACTTAGACTTATGTACCGCTTCACAGTGCTTTTTCAGCCCTCTCTAAGCAGTTTACAGAATCAACCTATTGCCCCCAGGAGTTTGGGTCCTCCTTTTACCCACCTTGGAAGGATGGAAGGCTGACTCAACCTTGAACCTGGTGAGATTCAAACTGACAAATTGCAGTCAGCCGGCAGTCAGCAGAAGCAGCCTGCAGTACTTCGCTCTAACCACTGCACCACCATGGCTCTGCTAGAACCTCCAAATAAGCTTTCAGAGTCTCACATAAGACGAAAATTAAATTAAATTAAATTTATTAGATTTGTATGCCGCCCCTCTCCGAAGACTCGGGGCGGCTCACAACAACAATAAAAACAGTATAACAATGGAACAAATCTAATAATAAAATTACATTAAAAACCCCCAACAATTTAAAAACACATACATACCAAACATAAAATATAAGAAAGCCTGGGGGAGATGTCTTAATTCCCCCGTGCCTGGCGATATAGGTGGGTCTTGAGTAACTTGCGAAAGACAAGGAGGGTGGGGGCCATTCTAATCTCTGGGGGGAGTTGATTCCAGAGGGCCGGGGCCGCCACAGAGAAGGCTCTTCCCCTGGGGACCGCCAAACGACATTGTTTGGTCGACGGGACCCGGAGAAGGCCAACTCTGTGGGACCTTATCGGCCGCTGGGATTCGTGCGGTAGAAGGCACGAATGAAGGCAAGAAAATGCATTCATGGGTTTTCTGTGTAGAAGAGAAGGTGTTTTTCTCCCCAAAGGTTCCTAAGAGGAGTGATAAAAATATACAGAGAATTGTCTCGAATGTGTGACTCAACCTTAGCATGCGGTCGGCAGATTGAGCAGTGGGAACACAGATCACTTGGTTCCTGTACAGAGGGATGTCTTGAATTGCTTTCTAAATTGCAACCCTTATTTCTGAATTGGCACCTTCACTTGGGTACAAAAAGCTGTCTTCTGGTTTTTGTTTTATTTGGAAACGGGAGACAAATGCATTGGCTCATTTGGGATAATTTTATGTAAGCGTTGCCTATTCACAGCTGGCTTTTCTATTTTGAATTGTCAAGGAGATGCTATTAGCCATTTTGTTCATTTTTCCATCCATTTCTTGGTCAATACAGGAGACAAGGGTAAAAATCATAGAAACATAGAAGACTGACGGCAGAAAAAGACCTCATGGTCCATCTAGTCTGCCCTTATACTATTTCCTGTATTTTATCTTACAATGGATATATGTTTATCCCAGGCATGTTTAAATTCAGTTACTGTGGATTTACCAACCACGTCTACTGGAAGTTTGTTCCAAGGATCTACTACTCTTTCAGTAAAATAATATTTTCTCATGTTGCTTTTGATCTTTCCCCCAACTAGCTTCAGATTGTGTCCCCTTGTGCTTGTGTTCACTTTCCTATTAAAAACACTTCCCTCCTGAACCTTATTTAAGCCTTTAATATATTTAAATGTTTCGATCATGTCCCCCCTTTTCCTTCTGTCCTTCAGACTATACAGATTGAGTTCATGAAGTCTTTCCTGATACGTTTTATGCTTAAGACCTTCCACCATTCTTCTAGCCCGTCTTTGGACCCGTTCAATTTTGTCAATATCTTTTTGTAGGTGAGGTCTCCAGAACTGAACACAGTATTCCAAATGTGGTCTCACCTTTGAAGTCTGCTGTCAGTTCGCCTTGAGCAGGCTTCATGCATGTTTTTTGTGTGTTTTAAACATGCATGCACACTGCACTCACATGCGCACCGCAGATACTACCATATAGTGCTGAAAAAGGAGCATTGTGAAGCTATCACAGTCTGCAAAGGAAAGTGGAACAGTGAATGGGGTGGAAATCAGCTGTGCTATGTAATTTAGATTAGCTACCCAGCAGGAAATCCGATGATTCTAGCTAATCTGGATCACGCAGCACAGCTGATTGTAGCACAGCTAATTGTTGGATATACCAGTTCGCCCGAACTGGTAGCATTTTTTTATTTCCTGTTTGGTTGAACTGGTAGCACTTCACCTCTGTAATTGACCTTGACAAACAAGGAACATTAGCCATAGCCTTGGAAATAAAGGGTGACTTTTCTTCACTTTTGAAGTGATAAAATATTTTTCTTTTTGAGGAGAGGGAAATAAAAACCCTGAGACTTTCAGTTCTGGATATATTCAAAAAAGAGATTTCCACTTAACCCCACGAAACCTCCTAAATGGGAGTTCACGGAGGTGATTTTGGAGTTCCTGTCCATCATCCCTGCTTAATGGGACACTGGTGGCATTCTCTGCAATAATGTATTTTCTGGACAGTCATTTTACGGGCAGAGATGAAGAGATTAAACATTTATAGATTAAACATTTATAGCGCTCTGAAAGTTTAAATCCTTTTTGCAGACCCTCAACCCTTGCTGAAATAGCTTGGTGGCTGCAGCGGTGAAGGGGAAAGAAAGGATTTTGGAAGGTATTTTATCTTCCGAAAATATTTCGGAAGATAAAATGTTTATGGGAAGAAAGGATTGGGAAGGGTTTGCTGGACAATGTGGAGGAAGTGATCATTTTTAAGCAGTTGTAGTTGATTAGCAATGTCCATTAATTATATACAGTATATGCACACTGATAGCTTCTGCACCAGAGACAAATTCCTTGTGTGACTAATCATATTTGGCATCCGAGTATAGTCTAGTATATTTTCTATTCTGTTCTAATCTAGTCTAGTCTAGTCTATTTTTACTCTACTCTACTCTGGTCTAGTCTAGTTTATTTTCTATTCTATTCTATTCTATCTGTTTTCTATTTTCTATTATTTTCTATTTTTTTTGTTCTGTTCTGTTCTAGTCTGTTCTAGTCCATAGTAAATAGACCTTTATTAAAGTCAAAGACCATCAATATAATAATAATAATAATAATAATAATAATAATAATAATAATAATTAAAAAAAACAAAACAAAAAACCCAGAAAAACAGAACATCCAAGAACCGTTTCAAATTCTTAGAATCTAGACATTTTAGTATCTCTTTGATCCTAGTAGCAGATTCTTGGGTGATAAATGTAGTCCTTGACTTACAACAGTTCGTTGACCATCCAAAGTTGGTCGTCACCCAAGTCAACAAAGTCTATAGTTTGGTCGAATCCAGTCTATATTCTATTCTATTCTATTCTATTCCATTCCATTCCATTCCACCCCACCCTACCCCACCCCACTCCACTGCACTCTACTCTATTCTACTCTACTTAATTCTGTTTTGCTCTATTCCCATTCCATTCCATTCTTATTCTACTCCTAATCCGATTATTCTATTCCTAATTCTGTTCTGTTCTATGCCATTCCACTCCACTCCACTTGTTATGGTGATGGTGAATGGCTAGACTTTGTGATGCCTGCGATGGGGATGAGCGTGGAAATCGATCTGCTTCCAGATGGAACCTCTTCTTCCTCCTTTTTCTAGCTCTTCCCCCGCTCCCCCAGAGTAAATTCACCCTTTGCTGCTATTTTGGTGTGTGAACAAACATGCTTGGCTGCATAGCTAGAGGTATAACAAGCAGGAAGAGGGAGATTATGATCCCGCTATATAGAATGCTGCATTTGGAATACTATGTTCAGTTCTGGAGACCTCACCTACAAAAAGATATTGACAAAATTGAACGGGTCCAAAGACAGGCTACAAGAATGGTGGAAGGTCTTCAGCATAAAACGAATCAGGAAAGACTTAATGAACTCAATCTGTATAGTCTGGAGGACAGAAGGAAAAGGGGGGACATGATCGAAACATTTAAATATGTTAAAGGGTTAAATAAGGTTCAGGAGGGAAGTGTTTTTAATAGGAAAGTGAACACAAGAACAAGGGGACACAATCTGAAGTTAGTTGGGGGAAAGATCAAAAGCAACATGAGAAAATATTATTTTACTGAAAGAGTAGTAGATCCTTGGAACAAACTTCCAGCAGACGTGGTTGGTAAATCCACAGTAACTGAATTTAAACATGCCTGGGATAAACATATATCCACCCTAAAATAAAATACAGAAAATAGTATAAGGGAAGACTAGATGGATCATGAGGACTTTTTCTGCCGTCAGTCTTCTATGTTTCTATGTTTCTATGTAACATTGCATTATGTGGCAGAGATAGCTGCAAAGCGAGATTGCTTGTATAGAGGTCCTTTTAAGAGAAGAAGTTGCTACTGTTAGTCTTTCACCTAGTAGTGTATGGGGGAAGTGCCAAATGCCTTAATGGATTCAGTGCAAATGTTATGTAAATTATACAGAGGTGTGAACGCGATATGTAAATCTACCAGAACTCTGCAGGACCTGCTAGCTTTTTCACATATATTGGGTTGGTGGATCCCCCATTGCTCTAATCTCTCCTCTTAACTTTCCTACATGCAGATCTGGTAAGGCGACTTTCTTTGACTGTTTACCAGGCCATCCAAGTAGGTTGATGGAACAAAGGTGGGGATGGAGCTTTGGTATTAATTTTATTTAAAAATGACCTTTGCAGTAATGCAAACTAAAAACAACAGAAGGATAAACATATAATATAGAAAGTGCAGGGGGGGAAAAGGAACCCAAAATAGAACATAATCAGAAGTGAAGATATAATAAAGAAAAAAAAAAGGAAATATATTAAAAAATGATTTGTCCTTCATTGCAATAAGTATAAATGATTTTAATAACCTATCACCTTCTCTTAAAATACAACAGAAGTTCGGACGTGGGGTTTCCCAGTGAGGGGAACCTCAGCGAAATCGCAGCATCACAAAAACACGGAAGTCCGGAGGTGGGGTTTTGAGGACTTCCGTGTTTTTGCGATGCTTCAATTTTGCTGAGGCTCCCCTGGCTGGGAAACCCCACTTCCGAACTTCCGCTGCCAGCGAAGCACCCATTTTTGCACTGCTGGGATTCCCCTGCAGCATCACAAAAACACGGAAGGAGCCTTAGGGCAATCCCAGCAGTGTAAAAACGGGCGCTTCGGCTGGGGTGAGTTTTGGGCTTGCACACATTAATCGCTTTTCCATTGATTCCTATGGGAAACATTGTTTCGTTTGACAAACTTTTCACCTTACAAACCTCGTCCTGGAGCCAATTAAGTTCGTAAGACGAGGTATCACTGTATATGAGTAGGGAAGGTAGCAGGAAAGCCAGTGAGCCTTAGGAATCTTCTTGACTTCTGCCTCTGATCTCATTTAACCGTCAGAATTGTGCCCAGGCCTTCTTAA
This sequence comes from Erythrolamprus reginae, assembly GCF_031021105.1. Taxonomy (NCBI): domain Eukaryota; kingdom Metazoa; phylum Chordata; class Lepidosauria; order Squamata; family Dipsadidae; genus Erythrolamprus; species Erythrolamprus reginae. Next base: position 2,195 of record NW_027248604.1, on the reverse strand, counting down.
CTTTTCGTTGGTCTTCCTGATTGATCAGAATAATTTCATCAGCCAGATAAATTGCTTTTAATTGCGGTAATATGCACCCAATTTGAAATTCATTACTGCACTGTATTGTTTTCCTTTCCTTAATTGATATCAAATGGAATATATAACAGAACCCACACATATAACGCTAATTCCTTTTGGCGGCATGAGCAGAAGGGCACCTGCCGACAAGTTAATAATCTATTTTCCAAAGGTCCAACATACTCCCACTTCAAAATGTACTCCACATCTTTATTTATCAGCTCTTCCATTATTCTGAACTTTTGTGAGGCTGGGTCAGTTTGGTGGGGGGGAGAGACAAGGCTCAACAGAAGCTTGAAGATTTGAAGGTCTTGCAGCCTGTTCCAAGTGTGTAATTAAAATACTGTATATATCAATAGAGCTGTAAATAATTATACATCTTAAACCACCACAACTCATGACCACAATTTGAGCTCCAAATTGTGGCTCAAAGGTGGATTCAGCCTTCTGTCCTTCTGAGGTAGGTAAAATGAGGACCCAGATTGTTTAGGGCAGAGGTCCCCAACCGCCGGTCCGCGGACCGGGACCGGGCCGTTGGGGTTTTTCAGCCGGTCCGCGGCACCAGAGCCCCCTCGGCCTTTCCGCACCACCAGCGGCGCTCCCCCTGCCAGCCAGCCAAGCCCCGCGCCCGCCGGAACCGGCTCCTCGCTCTCCCGCCGCGTTTGCAGGAGGTGGAAAGGGTCGGGCGGCCCGCCAAGGCCAGGAGGGACGCTGCTGCCCCCCCTTCCCTCTCTCCGCCCGCCGCTGCGCCTCCTTGTAAAAGCTCCCCCCCCCAAGTCTTATCCTTCCCCCTCCGCCCCACGGCCGGGCAAGACCAGCCCTACGCGTTGACGTCAGCCTGGCTGGCTCCACGCGAGGAGGCCAGCCTGTCCGCAAGCAGCCCGAGGAACTCAGAGGTCTGGAGGCGCCGGCGGAGCGGAGAGAAGCCCCCGCTAGGCTGCGCGCTCCGGTCTTTCCTCGGCCCTTCGGAAGGATCGCGCGCCTCTTCTTCCTCCTCGTTTCTTGGTCCCCATCCTCCTTTCTACTTTCTCCCCCTTCTCTTCCTAGCCCACTCAGAATATTCAAAATAAGAAAAGCCTTTGCCGGCGAAGGTTTTTCTTATTTTGAATATTCCGAGTGGGCTAGCAGGGGGATAGGGAGCGCACGTGAGAAGAGAGAGAAAGAGGGGGAGAGAGAGAGAAAGAGAGAGGGGGGAGAGAGAGAAAGAGAGGGAGAGGGAGAAAGAGAGGGAAAGGGGGGAGAGATAGCAAGAGAGGGAGAGAGAGGAGAGAGGGAAAGGGGGAGAGAGGGGGGAGAGAAAGAGAGGGAGAGAGAGAGGAGATAAAGGAAGAGGAGAGAGAGAAAGGAAGAGAAAGAAAGAAAGAGGGATAGAAAGAGAGAGTGAGAGATGCTCAGTGAGCCTTTCTTTGAAGTTGCCTTTCTTTCTTTCTCTTTCTTCCTTTCTTTCTTGCTCTTTTTCTTTCTCTCTTTTACCTTCCCTTCCTCTATTTCTTCTTTCTTTCTCCTTCCTACCTTCTTCCCTCCCTCCCTCCCTTCAGTCCTTCTCTCTTACTCTCCCCTTTCATAAGTTTCCTTGCTTCCTTCCTCTGTTCCTGTCCCTTCCCCCTTTCTTTCTTTCCTTCCTTCCTTTCCTCCCTCCATTTCTTGCTTTCCTTTTCCTTCCTCCCTTCTTTCCTCCTTCATTCCCTTCTTTCACTCCTTCCTCTCTTACTCTCCCCTTTCACACCTTTCCTTGCTTCCTTTGCACCCTTCTTCTGTTCCTGTCCCTTCCCTCTTTCCTTCCTTCCTTCCCACCCTCCGTCCATTCATTCACCCATTCCTCTCTTGATCGCCCCTTTTACGGCGCCGCTGACAGCTAGCTCCCCCCCCCCCCGGGCCATGGAAAACTGGTCTAGCTTAAAGCCGGTCCCTGGTGCAAAAAAGGTTGGGGACCTCTGGTTTAGGGCAATATGCTGACTTCGTAAGATGCTTAGAGATGGCTGCAAAGCACTGTGAAGCGGGCCCCCAGGGGAAGAGCCTTCTCTGTGGCGGCCCCGGCTCTCTGGGACCAGCTCCCCCCAGAGATTAGAACTGCCCCTACCCTCCTTGCCTTTCGTAAACTCCTCAAAACCCACCTTTGTCGTCAGACATGGGGG
>NW_027248603.1:0-73215 GCF_031021105.1 Erythrolamprus reginae | reverse complement strand
AGACAGGAGAGCAGCCTTCCAGTATCTCAGGGGTTGCCACAAAGGAGAGGGAGTCAACCTATTCTCCAAAGCACCTGAGGGTAGAACAAGAAGCAATGGGTGGAAACTAAACGAGGAGAGAAGCAACTTAGAACTAAGGAGGAAATTTCCTGAGAGTGAAACAATTAACCAGTGGAACTACTTGCCTCCAGGAGTTGTCAGTGCTGCAACACTGGAGGTTTTTAAGAAGATGTTGGAGTCTGCGGAGTCTGCGGAGAGGGGCGGCATATAAATAAATAAACAAACAAACAACAAACAAATAAATAAATAAAACTAGCTGTGTGAAGCAGTTTCCTGCCCAAGCAGGGGGTTGGACTAGAAGACCTCCAAGGTCCCTTCCAACTCTGTTGTTGTTGTTGTTGTTGTTGTTGTTGTTGTTGTTGTTGTTAATTGGTCTTGTATGTCACCCCTCTCGGGGCGGCTCACAACACATCAATAAAAAACAATATACAACAACATATCTATTCCAATTACTGCAATAGAAATAGCTAATCTAAAAAACACAATTCTAAAAAGACTAAAACATTAAAAATCATTCTTCCAGAGTCAAACCACAGACATACCAGAGATTCATTGGCCGGCGGCGAAGGCGAGAAGGGTGGGGTCAGTGTGAATCTCCGGGGGGGGGGAGCTGATTCCAGAGGGCCGGGGCCCCCACAGAGAAGGCTCTTCTCCTAGGTCCCACCAACGACCTTGTCTAGTTGACGGGACCTGGAGAAGACTGACTGTGGGAACTGACTGGATGCTGGACTCTTATTGTTGCTGTTGTTGTTATTATTATTATTGTTGTTGTTGTTGTTGTTGTTCTGTTGGGCTCTCTGGTAGAATCCTCCCAAAAATTCACAGGTACAAATTTCAGACACACACACGTTTGAAAATTCAAAATTTCTATTTCTATTGCAGTGGAAGGTCTTAAGCATAAAACGTATCAGGAAAGACTTCATGAACTCAATCTGTATAGTCTGGAGGACAGAGGGAAAAGGGGGGACATGATCGAAACATTTAAATACATTAAAGGGTTAAATAAGGTTCAGGAGGGAAGTGTTTTTAATAGGAAAGTGAACACAAGAACAAGGGGACACAATCTGAGGTCAGTTGGGGGAAAGATCAGAAGCAACATGAGAAAATATTATTTTACTGAAAGAGTAGTAGATCCTTGGAACAAACTTCCAGCAGACGTGGTAGATAAATCCACAGGAACTGAATTTAAACATGCCTGGGATAAACATATATCCATCCTAAGATAAAATACAGAAAATAGTATAAGGGCAGACTAGATGGACCATGAGGTCTTTTGCTGCCGTCAGACTTCTATGTTTCTATGTTTCTAAAACAATGTTCTTTATAATGAAAATTCACATAAACTAAGCCCTCTTTTGGTATAGCCAAGAGCCCTCGTCTCCAAACAAACTGGTCATTTGTACAAGTCCTTATCAGTCCTGTGATACTTAGCTTGCAGCTGTGAGGCAATTCACAGTCCTTCTTCTTTCACAAAGTGAAACACACTTTGCTCTGTTTAGTTTCAAAGTGGGGAAAATCAGCACACAAAAGGTCAAAGTCAGTAAAGCAGTCACGAAACACAACGATCAGATAATCCTCCACAATGGCCAAACCCACAGGGTGCTCTTTATAGCAGCCTCACTAATGACCACAGCCCCACCCAACCACAGGTGGCCTCATTTTCTTTGATGATAATCTCTCAGTTGTTGCTGCCTATGCATCGCTCTCTGCATGCGTGGCTGTATCATTAAGTCTTGTTCCGAATCCAAGGAGGAGCTAGAGAATTGATCTCCTTCTGAGCTGTCTGCCACACTCTCCTCCTCCCTGTCACTCATGTCTTCTTGGTCAGAGGAGCCTTCATCAGCAGATTCCACTGGGGGGGGGGCGCAAAACAGGCCTGCAGCATGTGGATGTCTCCCCCACATCTACAGTCCTTGGGGCAGGAGCTGCGCCAGAGCTAACCACAATAATAATAATAATAATAATAATAATAATAATAATAATAATAATAATAATAATTAGTATTAGTATTAGTAGTAGTAGTAGTGAGTTTTGGTTTTATGTTTGAGATTCTAATGAACAGCCGAGATGCCCAGAGTGTTTTCCTGCGTTGTTAATATATTTTTACACAGTTAAACCTTTCTGCTACTAAAATATTAGAATTTCACGCTCAAATCCGTGTGAGTGTACAGGTTGCAAGTGTGAAAAACGGTTCTAAGTCCCCTTGTGCCTCCAAACAGTCGCAAATTAATGTAAGCTGGGGGTTGGCGCTACCTGCACATCAGCAGAGAAATGACTCAGAACGTAGGAAGCTATTTCCAACCCCTGTCAGGAATTTTGAAAAACACGAGATGACATTTCATTCCGCAGAGTGGGGCTGCGGCAGCTAAGCCGAGAAATGACGGGTTCGAATTATGGGCACGACGGCGTCGAATGCAAAAAGGGTTTTTAAGAGATAAATATGGCGGAGAAAGCAGAACTTTTTAAAATTGGACTGCTTGGATAATGAATTAGAAAAAAGATTTGCGGCCGGCAGATTTTATATTATATTATTACGTTCCGTTGATTGCAAGCAAACTTGTACGCCGAACGGGAAAGGAAGAATAATGAAATTCCTGCACCGGGGGAGGAATCGGTTGTGATCGGCCGGAGCATCTGCTGAGGTTGCAAAGACTGGGGCTGCTCAAAGGAGGAAAACACACACACACACACAAACACAAACACAAACACATGCACACTTTCAAAAAGATTGGAAATCTTACATGGACGTTTAGATGAAAGTGTGTGGTTGTGGGGGGGCAGGGGATGACAGGATGATTTATGAGTTGGGGGATTTTTTTCAAAAAACCCGGATGTGGCTTATGCAGAGGGATTTGCATAAGATCCAGGGCAGACGGGGATTATAGGATTGACCCCATCTGTTGCAGAGGAAGCTTAGGTTTCTAAAGGAGGTTGTTTCTTCTAGCACTGGTGACATTACCTAGTGTGGTTAGGCGAAACGTCCGCAAGAAACGCCCAAGATCAAATAGTGCCAGGGACCCCACACTTGTCAACCTCCTCTTCCTCCTTCTTCGTCTTCATCTCCTTCTCCTTCCTCCTCCTCTTCCCCATATATTCACTTGCTTCTAGCACTGATGACGTTACCTAGCAGAGCCATGAAATGTTTGCAAACACCAAGGAGCCCCCAGGCCACCTTGCCTTACTCTTTCTTTCTTTCTTTCTTTCTTTCTTTCTTTCTTTCTTTCTTTCTATCTATCTATCTTTCTTTCTTTCTCTCTTTCTTTCCTTTCTTCCACCCTTCCCTCTTTCTTTCTTTCTTTTCTCTTTCTTTCTTTCCTTTCTTATACCCTTACCTCTTTCTTTCTTTCTTCTTTCTTCCTTCCTTATTTCTTCTTTCCTTCCTTTCTTCTTTCTTTCTTTCTTTCCTTCCTTTCCTTTCTTTCTCCCTTCTCTCTTTCTTTCTTTCTCCCTTTCTTTCCTTTCTTCCTCCCTTCCTTCCTTCTTTCTTTCTTCTTTCCTTCCTTCCTTCTGTCTTTCCTTTCCTTTCTTCCTCCCTTCGCTCTTTCTTTCTTTTATTCCTTCTTTTCTTTCTTTCTTTCTCTCTTTCTTCTTTCTTCCTTCCTTCATTCTCTCTCTCTCCCTTCCTTCTTCCTTCCTTCCTTCCCCTTTTTCTTTCTTTCTTCCTTCCCTCTTCCTTCCTTTCCTTCTTTCTTTCCTTCTTTCCTCCCTTCCCTCTTTCTTTCTTCTTTCCTTTCCTTTCTTCCTCCCTTCCCTCTTTCTTTCTTCTTTCCTTTCCTTTCTTCCTCCCTTCCCTCTTTCTTTCCTTCTTTTTCTTCTTTCCTTCCTTCCTTCCTTCTTTCTCTCTCCCTCTCCCTCCCTTCTTTCCTTCTCTTTTCTTTCATTCCTCCCTCTATTTCTTCCTTCTTTCCCTCTTTCTTTCTTTCCTCCCTTCCCTCTTTCTTTCTTCTTTCCTTCCTTCTTTCTTTCCTTTCCCTGAGCAAACTGGCAGCAAAGAAAAACTGCCTTGGAGCTCATCTAGTCCACCCCCTCCACCCCTTCCCCACCCACACCATTTCTGACCGAGGGCAGTCCACTCTCTCCTTGAAAGAAGGTCCCACAACCTCCGAAGGCAACCTCTGTTCCATTGAATAGAGAATAACAGAGGTGGAAGGGACTTCGGAGGTCTTCTAGTCCAGCCCCCCATTTCCAAAGAAATGGACCCTACACCATTTCTGACCAGTGGAAGTCCAGTTTCTTCTTGAAAGCCTCCAGGATGAAGCTCCCATGACTCCTGTTCCATCGGTTGATGTTCTCACTGTCATTCAGGGGCCCGATCGGTCCACCACGTGAGAAGGATGGGAAAATCCTGGGAGGGGAGGCCAGCGGGTGGGGGGAGGCCAGCGGGGTCTGGGACTCACTCCCCCCTCCTGCCCGCCTCCCCATCTCAGAGTGGAACATTAGGAAATGGCCCCTAAGTCGGGCTGCTCGGAGTGCACTAACAATCCTGTGTCCACATGCCCCCATTCAGGCAATTTCAAAAAATATTGCTGTGTATCTGCTGTGTTTATTATAGTCTTACTCTACACACCGAGATTATAGACACACACACTACAGAATCACACACAAAGATGCACACACACACTCACACATCCCAGGTATATATACACACACAAATGTAGGTGTATTATCTATCTTCCACCCTCCATGCATTCCTTAACTCCAGACCCTCCTTCCCTCCCTCTAACTTTCTCTTCTTTGCTTCCTCCCCTCGTTTTCTCCCTCTCCTCCATCCTGCCCTTCCTTCCTCTCTGCCTCCCTCCCTCCTTTCCTTCCACACCTTCCTTCCTTCCCTCCCTCCCCTTAATCCTTCCTTCCCTCCTTCCTTCCTTTCTCTCTCTCCCTTCCTTCCCTCCCTCCCTCCTTTTTTCCAGATCTATCTTCCCTCCCTCCCTTGCTTCCCTCCCTCCTTCCCATCCTCCCTCCTTTCTTCCAGACCTCTCTTACTTACTTACTTCCCTCCCTTGCTTACTTCAATCCATTCTTTCTTCCTTACTTACGCCCCTTCCCTTCCTTCCTTCTTTCCTTCCTTCTCTCCCTCCCTCAATCCTTCCTTCCTTCCTTTTCTAGAGGATATAGTATATTTTATAGTATATTTTATAGAGGATATAGAGGATATAGGAGAGAAGAAATATGAGATGTAGGAGAGACTATAGGACAGGGGACGGAAGGCACTCTAGTGCGCTTATGTACGCCCCTTACTGACCTCTTAGGAATCTGGAGAGGTCAACCATGGATAGTTAAGGGTAAAGTTTTAGGGGTTAGGGGATGATACTACAGAGTCTGGTAATGAGTTCCACTCTTTGACAACCCGATCACTAAAGTCATATTTTTTACAGTCAAGCGGTTAATATTAAGCTTGAATCTGTTGTGTGCTCTTGTGTTGTTGTGGTTGAAGCTGAAGTAGTCTTTGACAGACAAGACATTGCAGCATACAATCTTCTGGGCAATACTTAGATCATGTTTAAGGCGTCGTAGTTCTAAGATTTCAAGACCCAGGATTGCAAGTCTAAGTTTCTTAGGGAATTCTGTTTCGAGTGGAGGAGTGAAGGGCTCTTCTGGTGAAGTATCTCTGGACATTTCCAAGGGTGTTAATGTCTGAGATGCGATATGGGTTCCAAACAGATGAGCTGTATTCGAGGATGGGTCTGGCAAAAGTTTTGTAAGCTCTGGTACGTAGTGTGAGATTTCCAGAGCAGAAGCTACGGAGGATTAGTTTAACAACTCTTGAGGCCTTCTTAGCGATGTTGTTGCAGTGGGCTTTGGCACTTAGATCTTTAGTTATTAGTATCCCAAGGTCCTTGACCGAATGGGGATTATCTGTGATAATTTGTTTATTAAGTTTGTATTTGAAGTTCTGATTCTATTCTATTCTTTTTTCTGTTGCGAGTGGAGGACTCTTGTAATAAAGTATTTCTGGACATTTTCTCGAATGTCTATGTCCGAAATGTGGTGTGGGTTGCAGACCGATGAGCTGTATTCAAGGATTGGTCTGGTGAAAGTTTTGTATGCTCTGGTTAGTAGTGTGAGATTACCGGAGAAGAAGCTACATAGGATTAGGTAACAACTCTTGAAGCCTTTTTGGCGATGTTGTTGCCGTGGGATTGGCACTCAGGTCATTGGATAGGAGTATTCCAAGGTCTTTTATGGGAGTGAGGGTCTTCTGCAAGGTTACTAAGTGTTCTGTCGGGCTCTCTGGTAGAATCCTCCCAAAAATTCACAGGTACAAATTTCAGACACACACATGTTTGAAAATTCAGAACAATGTTCTTTATAATGAAAATTCACATAAACTAAGCCCTCTTTTGGTATAGCAAAGAGCCCTCGTCTCCAAACAAAGTGGTAATTTATACAAGTCCCTTATCAGTTCTGTGATACTTAGCTTGCAGCTGTCATGCAATTCACAGTCCTTCTTCTTTCACAAAGTGAAACACACTTTGCTCTGGTTTAGTTTCAAAGCGGGGATAAATCAGCACACAAAAGGTCAAAGGCAGCACAGCAGTCACGAAACACAATAATCAGATAATCCTCCACAACGGCCAAACCCACAGGCTGCTCTTTATAGCAGCCTCACTAATGACCACAGCCCCACCCAACCACAGGTGGCCCTCATTTTCTTTGATAATAATCTCTCAGTTGTTGCTGCCTATGCATCGCTCTCCGCATGTGTGGCTGTATCATTAACTCTTGTTCTGAATCAAGGAGGAGCTAGATAATTGATCTCCTTCTGAGCTGTCTGCCCCACTCTCCTCCTCCCTGTCACTCATGTCTACTTGGTCAGAGGAGCCTTCATCAGCAGATTCCACCGGGGGCAAAACAGGCCTGCAGCATGTGGATGTCTCCCCCACATCCACAGTCCTTGGGGCAGGAGCTGGGCCAGAGCTAACCACAACACTAAGTAAGAAACCCCAAAGGATTAATTGCAAGGAGTGGGGGGAGTGGGTGGTCCTACTGGGGGTGTCCACAAGCCAAAATGCTCGGAGCAACCATACAAACCCAGCTAATTCTCTTTTTAACCTTCTCTTCCCTCTCTGGAAAATAAAATCTTTCCATTCCGGTGCAAATCTCTAACATGCAGGGGGGCAGCTGAGCAGCCCTGGCCAATGCCCCCCCCTCTCCTTTTCCTGCTGCAAATCCCCATCCTTCAGTCTCACGGATTATTATTTTCTTTCCGAAGGGTCTTTAAAAAAAAACGAGCAAGGAGCAAATTAGCTCCATTAAAACAAATAGCAGCAAACGAGCCCCATTAAGTAGCACATTTTAGTGGGCTCAGATTTCTCTCGCACCCTCCCTTCGAATGGAACGGAGGCGGCTTAATTTTGGAAGCCGGTGCAAAGCCTAACTAAACCCCCCCCCCCCACAAAACCTCTTCGATAATTAATTTTCAGCGTGGTTTCATTATCCGGATATTCTAGGAAAGAAATCTTAGGAATAGCAACAAACCAAAGCCATCAGCAGCTTATTAAAACATCTCACCATTCCAGTCCTCAAACTGCCAGAGAGAGGTTGTACTTCAGATCCCATAAGCCACAGCTGGGAGACAGGGTGTTTGGGAGAAGAAGAGTCAACACTGCATTGTAATTCAGCATTGAAATTGACTGGCAGATTATATAATATATATAATATAATATATAATATAAACATGGGCTGCCTTTTGGTTTGGCTGGCTAGTTGCATTAACAGAGGGATACAATCAAGACTAATACCACTCTATCAAGCCTTAGTAATAAGGCCACACCTAGAGTACTGCACCTAGTTTTGGTCACCATACTATAAAAAAGACATTGAGACTCTGGAAAGAGTGCAGAGAAGAGTGACAAAGAGGATTAGGGGATAAATGGAGGCTACAACATATGAAGAACGGTTGCAGGAACTGGGCATGGCTGGTTTAAGGAAAAGAAGGACCAGGGGAGACAGGAGAGCAGCCTTCTAGTATCTCAGGGGCTGCCCCAAAGAAGGAGTCAAGCTATTCTCCAAAGCACCTTGAGGGCAGAACAAGAAGCAATGGGTGGAAACTAAACAAGGAGAGAAGCAATTCAGAACTAAGGAGAAATTTCCTGACAGTTAATCAGTGGAACATCTTGCCAGCAGAGGTTGTGAGTGCTCCAACACTGGAAGTTTTAATGAAGCTGTTGTATAACCATCTGCCTAAGCAGGGGGTTGGACTACAGGACCTCCAAGGTCCCTTCCAACTCTGTTATTGTTTTATATTCTGTTAAAACATACAAAGAACAGTTGCTGCAATTGGCGGGCCCCAGGGGAAGAGCCTTCTCTGTGGTGGCCCCAGCCCTCTGGAATCAACTCCTCCCAGAGATCAGAACTGCTCCCACCCTCCTTATCTTTCGTAAATTACTCAAGACCCACCTATATCGCCAGGCATGGGGGAACTGAGACACCTCCCTAGGCTTTTATATTTTATGATTGGTATGTGTGCGTTGTTTGGTTTTAAATGAGGGGTTTTATATGGGTTTCTTTTTAATATTAGATTTGTTCTTTGACATTGTTTTTACTACTGTTGTGAGCTGTCCCGAGTCTTTGGAGAGGGCCAGAATACAAATCTAATTAATAATAATAATAATAATAATAATAATAATAATAATAATAATAATAATAATGTCTAATTTAATGAAAAGAAGGATCAGGGGAGATATGATAGCAGTCTTCCTATATCTCAGGGGCTACCACAAAGAAGAGTTGGGGGTCAAGCTATTCTCCAAAGCACCTCAGGGTAGGACAAGAAGCAATGGTGGAAATTAAGCAAAGAGAGAAGTAACTTAGAACTAAGGAGAAATTTCCTGACAGTTAGAACAATTAATCTGTGGAACAACTTGTCTCCAGAAGTTGTGAGTGCAACACTGGACGTTTTTAAGATGTTGGATAACCATTTGTCTGAAGCAGTGAAGGGTTTCCTGCCTAAGCAGGGGGTTGGACTAGAAGACCTCCAAGGTCCCTCCCAACTCTATTCTGATTGACCAAAGGCTCTTGGTCCAAGAAGGCCATCTACTGGGGAACTGGTGACCTTCGTGGTGCAATTCTTGGGTCCGGGTGGAATTGGATGCTGGTTGAGATATATATTGAGATGTCTCTACCGATGGAGCTGATCTCGGTCAAGGGGAGCTTGGCTATTGTTGGAAGAAAAATCCAAGCTGGGAATAAGCTTAATAATAATAATAATAATAATAATAATAATAATAATCATCATCATCATCACCACACCACCAAAGCTGTCCCGTCCTATTGCTCTCCTATATCTCCTATTCCTTTCTTCTATTACTATATCTTCTTCTCTATTATTTCTTAGATATATTTTATTATGAGTATCTCCTCTATAACCTTCATCATGTATTTTAATATGTGTATATATATATAGATATATATACCCACTAAAACCCTCATTGTGTATTGGACAAAATAAATAAATAAAATCATATACCAATATGTCCTACCTGTTAGTGACTACTTCACCTTCAACTGCAACAATACATGAGCACCTAATTGATTTAAACTCAATGTCAGCCACTCCAGACTAGACTGCAAAAAATACAACTTCAGCAATAGAGTAATCAACACCTGGAATGCTCTACCTGACTCTGTGATTTCTACTCCTAACCCCAAAACCTGTAACCTTTATTTTAGGATGGATATATGGGAGGAAGGAAGGAATGAAGGAAAGAAAAAAAGCAAGAGAAGGAAGGAGGAAGGGAAAGAAGGAAGGGAAAGAAGGAAGGGAGAATCTACAGGAACTGAATTGAAACCTGCCTGGGATAAACATAGATCCATCCTAAGATAAAATACAGGAAATAGTATAAGGGCAGACTAGAGGGACTAGGAGGTCTTTTTCGGCTGTCCACCTTCTATGTTTCTGTGTTTACCTGTATTAGGGAGTAGTGCGGGAGGAACAGAAAGGTGGTTTATGGGAAGTGTTGGTATCGGAGTAAAGTACGATTTGTTCCACCTTATTGTCAGTCCTCAATTCACAGTTCCTGCAGCAGAGTGAGATATCAGAGGATGGCTGTCATAAACACAAATAAAATAACACACCGGGGATGCGCCAATAAACGGAGAGAGGCAATACTGACATTTTCCCAGGCTGTAATGCGTTACGTGGTAGAAGACAGACAGATCAATATTTCGCACACCAAAGCCGGTAATGTTCACACCCATTAAGTAGGTGCGGTTGGGAGACAGGGAAACGGGAAAGGAACTGGTTTTTTTTTAAATATTGCTTGGATTGGACTGGGGTTATTCTGCATTTGTGAATGGGTACCACAAGAGTGTATCCACAGCTGACATTGGAACATCATCTTTCAGCTGTGGTGAGAGGGGGGGTTGCCCAGGTCTGCCTGGTGCACCAGTTGTGGCCCTATTTGGACAGGGAGTCATTGCTCACAGTCACTGATGCCCTCATCACCTCGAGGTTCGATTACTGCAATGCTCTCTACATGGGGCTACTTTGAAAAGTGTTCGGAAACTTCAGATCGTGCAGAATGTGGCCGCGAGAGCTATCGTGGGGCTTCCTAGATTCGCCCACGTTTCTGCAACACTCCGTGGCCTGCATGGCTGCCAATCAGTTTCCGGTCACAATTCAAAGTGTTGGTTATGACCTTTAAAGCCCTACATGGCATTGGACCAGAGTACCTCCGGAACCGCCTGCTACCGCACAAATCCCAGCGACCGATAAGGTCCCACGGTTGGCCTTCTCCGGGTCCCGTCAACCAAACAATGTCGTTTGGCAGGCCCCAGGGGAAGAGCCTTCTCTGTGGTGGCCCCAGCCCTCTGGAATCAACTCCCCCTGGAGATTAGAACTGCCCCCACACTCCTTGTCTTTCGTAAATACTCAAGACCCATCTATACCGCCAGGCATGGGGGAGTGGAGACACCTTTCCCCCAGGCTTTTTTTATATTATGTTTGGGTATGTATATGTTGTTTGCTTTTTTAAGTATGATAGGGTTTTATGTGCTTTTTAATATTAGATTTGTTTTCGCTGGAATATTGTTTTTATTATTGTTGTGAGCCGCCCCGAGTCTTCAGAGAGGGGCGGCATACAAATCTAATAAATAAATAAATAAATAAATTTGTTGAGTATTTTGATTATTATTAATATTATTTGAATTAGCAGAGTTCAGATGGCTTAATTTGCAGCGGGGTTGGCATGGCAAGAAATAACACGTGGTTCAGAATCCCATTTGTTAGCAATGAATGACCACTCCTTCATAAAGATGAAAAGATACCATCTTTACTTGCAATTATGTTGATTCGTGCAATTACAGATTGCAGGCAGCTAAGCTTATATTCCAGTCCCTATTAATAACTTCTGGATGGTCCCATGTGTGAGGATGGCTTTGGATTTCATCTCACACATGGGTCCTCAGCCGAGGACAATGGAGCACACAGGAGGTGGACAATGAAGGGTCATCAAGGCAAAAAAAGAGTTCAGAAGAGGAGAGGGGAGGGGCATCTACTCTGCAGAGGTTTATATAGTCTGCAAAGGTGACACACTGGTCAGTTAATTGTGACCTGACATAGAGATGTGTTTACAAGACAGTGCAAGCATGTAGTAGAATAGTTAAACCCAACGGTATTCACCTGTGTTTATTTATTTTATTTATTTATTTATTCCAATACACAATGAGGGTTTTAGTGGGTATATATCTATATACACATAGTAAAATACATGATAAAGGTTGTAGAGGAGATACTCATAGTAAAATATATCTAAGAAATAATAGAAAAGAAGATATAGGAATAGAACATATCAATGAAAGAATAGAAGAAGAGATATAGGAATAGGAGAAAGGTATAGGAGATATAGGAGAGCAATAGGACAGGGGACGGAAGGCACTCTAGTGCACTTGTACTCGAATGGATAAAACCCAGAAAGGAAAGATTTAGATTACACTGGCAGTTCTGTGCTAGCAAAAACTTCAGAAGAGAAGGATTTGGGGGGTCATGATTTCTGACAGTCTCCAAATGGGTGAACAGTGCAGTCAGGTGGTAGGGAAAGCGAGTAGAATGCTTGGCTGCATAGCTAGAAGTATAACAAGCAGGAAGAGGGAGATTGTGATCCCGCTGTATAGAGCGCTGGTGAGACCCCATTTGGAATAATACTGTGTTCAGTTCTGGAGACCTCACCTACAAACAGATATTGACAAAATTGAACGGGTCCAAAGAGGGGCTACAAGAATGGTGGAAGGTCTTAAGCATAAAATGTATCAGGAAAGACTTCATGGACTCAATCTGCATAGTCTGGAGGACAGAAGGAAAGGGGGGGACATGATGGAAACATTTAAATATGTTAAAGGGTTAAATAAGGTCCAGGAGAGGTGTTTTTAATAGGAAAGTGGACACAAGAACAAGGGGACACAATCTGAGGTGAGTTGGGGGAAACATCAGAAGCAACGTGAGAAAATATTATTTGACTGAAAGAGTCATCGATGATTGGAACAAACTTCCAGCAGACGTGGTTGGTAAATCCACAATCACTGAATGTAAACATGTAACATGGATGGATGGATGGATTGATGATAGATATGGTAGATAAGAAATTGATGGATAGATAGATAGATGAATGGAGAGATAAATGGATTCATAGATAGATAGATAGATAGATAGATAGATAGATAGATAGATAGATAGATAGATAGATAGATAGATAGATGATAGACCTATTTAAGAGCCAGGTGGCGCAGTGGTTAGAGTGCAGCTCTGCAGGCTCCTTCAGTTAACTGCTAGCTGTAGTTCAGCAGTTCATATCTCACCACTGCCTCAAGGTTGACTCAGTCTTCCTTCCATCCTTCCGGGGTGGGTCAAATGAGGACCCAGGTTGTTGCGGGCAAGAGTCTGACTCTGTAAACTGCTTGGAGGGGGCAGGAAATGCACTAGGAAGCAACATATAAGTTGTTATTGCTATTGCTAAAAAGAAAGAAAGAAAAAAAAGAAAGAAAGAAAGAAAGAGAGGAAGGAAGGAAGGAAGGAAGGAAGGAAGGAAGGAAGGAAGGAAGGAAGGAAGAGACAAAGACTCAGCCTTCCTTCCTTCCAAGGTGGGTCAAATGAAGACCCAGAGGCTGATTGTGCAAACCGCTTAGAGGCAGCTGGAAAAGCCCAAGAAGCGACATATAAGTCTCAACACTATTGCTATTGCCACTGTTGTAAGTCGAGAACTGTGTGTAGCCAGCTCCGTCAAAAGCCTCGTAGAAAAGCAGCCAAGTGGCTGCTACTTGCTGGGTGTGTTTATGTGTGTGTGTGTGTGTGTGTGTTTTCACAAAACAGCCTCTCCCCCTTCTTGCTGCTTTTGAAGATCAAGGCAACGGCAAACAGCCCCTCCTGGCAAAAGGAATCAGAGGAAAACCAACAAAGGTTTGAGCCGCTCCCTTCTCCCTCGGAAAAACTCCAGCGCACACGAGAAAACGCCGGTGCTTGTTGGTTTTAGAGGAGCTGAAAGAACTGGGAGACTTTCCAGGGATGAAAGAGCCGGAAGCCTCCAGGTCTTGTGGATGGGCAGGACAGCATTGCAACCCCTCCCTCCCTCCCTCCCTCCCTCCCTCCATCAATCAGAAGGGACCTTGGAGGTCTTGGAGTCCAAACGTCTCTTCTGTTCAAGCAAGAGATCCTAGCCTAGACCATGTGAGACCAATGGCCATCTAGACTCTTCTGGAAAACTCCCAGCGAAGGAGCACCCATAACTTCTTCTTCCTCCTCTTTCTTCTCCTCCTTTCTCTTCCTCTTCTTCCTCCTCCTCCTCTTCTTCCTCCTCCTTCTTCTTCCTCTTCCTCCTCCTCCTCTTCCGCCCCCGCCTCCTCTTCTTCCTCTTTTTCCTCCACCTCTTCTTCCTTGTCTTCCTTTTCTTCCTCCTCCTCCTCCTCATCTTCTTCTTCATCTTCTTTTTCTTCTTCTTCCTCCTCCTCGTTTCTCCTCTTCCTCTCCTTCTCCTCCTCTTCCTCTTCCTCCTCCTCCCCCTCCTCTTCTTCTTCTTCTTCCTCCTCCTTCTTCTTCCTCCTCCTCCTCCTCTTCATCTTCCTCCTCTTCCTCCTCCTCCTCCATCCACCCGTCTGTCAAAGCGATGGCTTCCCCACCAGCCCCGCTGTCTGTCTCTGACCCAGGTTCAAATGAAGAGACATCAGCTTTCTGGGAGCGAGAAATCACTTTCCGAAGAAGAGGCCTCTCGGGTCAGAGGTTCCTGCCGTGCTGGCCGTGAGGATGAAATACGGCCGCTTTGGAGACGGGCAAGACGGACGAGGCCACGGCTGGCCAAGCCAGGAAGAGGATGGCGGGAGGGCCGAGGAGAGAGGCCGGGTCTGCGTGGGAAATGGAGGGGAGGGCAGAGGCCGGGCGTGCGAGGGAAGTGAGCCGGGGATCTTCTCTGAAGAGGAGTAAGCGTGCAAGGAGCAATCTGGGGCACCCTGTACAAGAAGGGTGCGAGTGCAAAAGAGGATGCAGGGAGGTCCTGTGCAAGAAAGGGTGTGCAAGACAGGCCAGGAGGCTGCACAAGAAGGATGGGTGTGCAAGGGGATGGGCTGGGGGGGGCGTGTGTGCAAGTAACAAACTGGTGGGTGGTTATGTGCAAGAAGGAGGTGTGTGCAAGGGAGAAGGATGTGTGTGCAAAGAAGTGCACACACATTTCTTTAAGAGGAGTAAGCGTATTTCTTTAAGAGGAGTAAGCGTGCAAGCAGCAATCTGGAACCCCTTGCACAAGAGTGTGCAACCCTTCAGATCCCGTGCAAGGAAAGTGAGTGTGCAAGAAACAGGCTGGAGCATATTACTGGTGTGTGCAGGGGGAACGACTGAGAATCCCTTGGCTAAAACAGGCTCGACTACTGTAATGCTCTCTACATGGGGCTACCTTTGAAGAGTGTTCGGAAACTTCAGATCGTGCAGAATGCAGCTGCGAGAGCAGTCATGGGCTTACCTAGGTATGCCCATGTTACACCAACACTCCGCAGTCTGCATTGGCTGCCGATCAATTTCCGGTCACAATTCAAAGTGTTGGTTATGACCTATAAAGCCCTTCATGGCACCGGACCAGATTATCTCCAGGACCACCTTCTGCCGCACGAATCCCAGCGACCGGTTAGGTCCCACAGAGTGGGCCTTCTCCGGGTCCCGTCAACTAAACAATGTCAGTTGGCGGGCCCCAGGGAAAAAGCCTTCTCTGTGGCGGCCCCGAATCTCTGGAATCAACTCCCCCCAGAGATTAGAACTGCCCCTACCCTCCTTGCCTTTCGTAAACTCCTCAAAACCCACCTTTGTCATCAGGCATGGGGGAACTGAGATATCTCCCCTGGGGCCTATATAATTTATGTACGGTATGCTTGTGTGTATGTCTGCTTAATAATGGGGTTTTTTAAATATTTTAAATTGTAAATTTATTAAATTTGTTATAAACTGTTTTTTATTGTGTTGTGAGCCGCCCCAAGTCTACGGAGAGGGGCGGCATACAAATCTGATAATAAACAATAATAAATAAACAAACAAACAAGGTGCTGGTTTGAGAGGAACCAACTTCCACAACTTGACAACCGCAAAAAAAAAAAAAAGCGACTTACGGAACAAAAAATGGAGATGTAACCAGAGTTGTTTTCGTTGGGTGTTATATAAAGGAAAACCCAAGCAAAAAGAATCAATATACTCACGCTTCGTATAATAACCGCAGCCAGAATCACATTTGCTCAGGAGTGGAAACATGAAAACACACCTTCAAACGCAATGATAATAAAACAAGGTGCTCGGCTTTGCAGAAATAGATAAATTAACCATGGAATTAAAAGAGGGAGGGGAAACGGATTTACTCTAAGATCTGGAAGATGAGGGCATAATTGGCTAGAAACGAGACGGAACATTAACGCATCAAGGAGTCATATTAAAAACGAAAAACTGTGCACATCTAAGAACATAACAAACGATGTTAAATATTCTGGGTATTAGGTATTGGAATATATATCTATACAAATAATGTACATAATGTATAAAATAATAATTCCCACAAACTGGAAAAAGGAGTGATACAGATATCGGACTGCTGTAAAATTGGAAATGAGATTTTAAAGTTTAAAAAGCTGAATAAAAATTATTTTAAAGGAAGAAAAAAGAAAAAGGGGGGGGGAAATTAAAATTAAAACATATGTTCAAAACATTTAAATGTGTTAAAAAGTTAAATAAGGTCCAGGAGGGAAGTGTTTTTAATAGGAAAGTGAACCCAAGGACAAGGGGACACAATCTGAGGTTAGCTGGGGGAAAGATCAGAAGTAATGTGAGAAAATATTATTTGACTGAAAGAGTAGTAGATGCTTGGAACAAACTTCCAGCAGACGTGGTTGGTAAATCTACAGTAACTGAATTTAAATACACCTGGGATAAACATAGATCCATCCTAAGATAAAATACAGGAAATACTATAAGGGCAGACTAGGTGGACCATGAGGTCTTTTTCTGCTGTCAATCTTCTATATTTCTAAAGTTTTGCATTTGTATCATTTCTGTAGGCTGATAAAAAAATATGGTGCACTGCTTTCTGGGTGACCGTCGCACTTTTACAATCTGACCAATCAGGCGTTGACAGTGGGGTGTCCCTCTAACCTTCCCAACAATCAGCTTAAAGCTCTCCTGGGAGAATCGGCGCTAGGCTTATGGTTGGGGGTCACCACAGCCCGAGGAACTGTAATTAAGGGGTCACGGCATTAGCAAGGTTGAGAACTACAGCTCCAAAAGCATCCTGGGAGTTGGAGTCCACCTGTCTTAAAGGATGCTGAAGCCGGGGAAGGCGGCACTTACCTGTGCTTGGATATATCTCTATTTTGTCGGAGCAAGCCCTCCTGTCATGTCCAATCAAGAGCCCCATCCACCAGGAAGACAAACGTGGAAAGGAGCCCTGAGGAGGAAAAATGACCTCTCCGCCAGACCTCCGGAATTTATCTCCGCTGCGTCCCGCCTTGGAAGAGACACTTCATTGCCGCTTGGCCAATCCATCAAAGACAGGCCATCGGGCGTTTGACTGCTTGGGCTCTTCTGCTCCTTGGGAGCGGGGGGTCATGGCTGTAGGGGGAGACCCCGGCCCCTTTCGAACAGGGAGAATTCCAGGGGGAGAGAGAGACAATGAGAAAGAGGGAGGGTGAGAGAGACAGTGGAAGGGAGAGAGAGGAGAGCATGAAAGAGAGGGAGGGGGAAAGAGAAAGAGAGTAGGAGAGAGAGAGGGAGAATGGGGGGAAAGAGAAAGAGAGAGGAATAAGAGAGAAAGAAAGGGAGGAAGAGAGAGGAGAGCATGAAAGAGAAAGAGGGAGGGTGAGAGAGAGGGAAAGAGAGAGTAAGAGACAGGGGGAAGAGAAAGAGAGAGGAATAAGAGAGAAAGAAAGGGAGGAAGAGAGAGGGGGGAGAGAGAGGACAGTGGAAGGGAGAGAGAGGAGAGCATGAAAGAGAAAGAGGGAGGATGAGAGAGAGGGAAAGAGAGAGGGAGAGAGAGGGGGAGAGTAGAAGGGAGAGAGGAGAGCATGAAAGATGGAAAGAGAGAGGGTGGGGGAGAGAGAGAAAGAGAAGGAGAGAGAGGAAGAGAGAGTAAGAGAGAGAGGGAGAATTGGGGGAAACAGAAATAGAGAGAAAGACAGGGAGGAAGAGAGAGGGACAGAGGGACAGAGAAAGAGGGAGAGAAGGAGAGATAGGGGGAAAGGGAGGGAGAGAGGGAGAGAAAGAGAGGGAGCAAGAGAGAAGAAGGGAAGAGGAAAAGAAAAGGAGAGAGAAATAGAGAGAAAGAACAAGAGAGAGAGAAAGGGAGGGAAAGAGAGGGGGAGAGTGAGAAAAAGAATGAGAGGGGGAGAGGGAAGGAGAGAGAAGGAGAGAAGAGAGAGAGGGGGGGAGGGAGATGGAGAGGGAATGGGAGAGAGACAATGGGGGGAAAGAGGAAAGAGAGAAAGGGAGGGAGAGAGAGAGAGAAAGAAAGAAAGAATGAGAGAGGGAGTATGACAGAAGGGAGAGAAGGGAGGGAGAGACAGGAAGAGGGAGAAAGAGGGAGAGAGAGAGAGAGAGAGGCTGCACCGATTGGATTTCTGTCTGGAGAGGGGAGAAATGGTGATTTTCTACAGAAACGCCGCCATTCTCATGGTCTCTGTTTATTTCTTGAGAGACCCATGTCATGCACCTCCCAACCCATTGCCCTTAGCCAACTGGGGATGATGGGAGTTGTAGTCCAGCCTTTCCAATGGATATAGGGAAAGGACAATGGGGAGCCTGGTGGACAAAGTTGGCAGTCATAGGGGCAGAGCCTGACTGTCCCCCCGCCGGGCAATGCCAGCCAACTTTGGAGATGTGGACTTTCTCTCTTTCTTCACCCTGGCCTGGACTGACCCTGGCCTGGCTCAAGCGGTGGCACACCGGGGCCAAATCCGCTGCTCAGCCAGGATGTCATTTGGGTCAGACCAGTAATGGGCAGCCAAAATTTTTACCGCCACACTGTGGGTGTGGCTTGAAGGTCATTCGCCTGGGTAGGAGTGGCTTGCTGGCCATGTGACCTGGTGGGAGTGGCTTGAATGATCATCATCATTCAAGTGAACTGTTAAGTCCACAATTTACAACCTCACCAGTGTTGCTTGCTGGGTGACCATTTGCTTCGCGTTTCCAGCTTTTTTCCCTCTTTCCTCCTTCCTGGCCTCTGGAGGGGGCCACGTGAGGCTGGAGGGGAGCCGGGCAGGAGAGAGGGAAGCTCGTCCAAGGCCAAGAAGGAGGAAAGAGGAAAAAAGCGAGGAGCTCACACATAGTAGTAGCAGCAGCAGCAGCAGGGGAAAAAGCAGAGCCGAGACCAGTCATCCAGGAAGTGACAGCCGCCAATCAGCTGGAGCTATGCACGCATCTTCATTTCAGCCAGTGGAACTGCGTTCCACCCTGTCCTGCCTGCTGCCCACCCCTGGGTCAGACCCATTCCTTCCCACTTTCTTCTTTTTCCTTTCCCTTCCCTTCTGTTTTCCTCTTCCACCCTCCCTCCCTCTTTTCTTTCCATCCTTCCTCCCTCCCTCCTTTCCTGCCTTCCTTCACTTTTCCTTTCCTTCTTTCCTTCCTTCTACCTCCCTCCCACTCCTTCTCCAATCTTGTTCATACCCTTCCTCTTCTTCTTCTGTTCTATTCTGTTCTGTTCTCTTCTTCTTCTGTTCTCTTCTCTTCCTTTCTCTTCTCTTCTCTTCCTTTCTCTTCTCTTCTCTTCCTTTCTCTTCTCTTCCTTTCTCTTCTCTTCTCTTCCTTTCCTTTCTCTTCTCTTCTCTTCCTTTCTCTTCTCTTTCTCTTCTTTTCTTTCTCTTCTCTTTCTCTTCTCTTTCTTTTCTCTTCTCTTCTCTTCCTTTCTCTTCTCTTCCTTTTTCTTCTCTTCTCTTCTCTTCCTTTCTCTTCTCTTTCTATTCTTTTCTCTTCCTTTCTCTTCTCTTCTTTTCTCTTTCTCTTCTCTTTCTCTTCTTTTCTTTCTCTCCTCTTCTCTTTCTCTTTCTCTTCTCTTCCTTTCTCTTCTCTTCTCTTCCTTTCTCTTCTCTTCCTTTCTCTTCCTTTCTCTTCTCTTCTCTTTCCTCCCCTCCCCTCCTCCTCTTCCCTCCCCTCCCCTGTTCTCCATCTGGGGAATTGCCAGGGCGGACAGCCAAGTTCCTTGTTTACGCTGGTTCATTATTATAATTAATATTGAGTCTGACGGAGCTTCGCTGGAGGACGCCGAGGGCCCTTTGGTGAATTACCGCCTTAGCCGGATCGATACTTGGAGAGACAGAGATGGGGGGGGGATAGAGCGGAGGAGCTGACCGGTCCCAAGGCAGCCGTCGGAGGCCTCCCGCAATCGGGGCCAATCTGTTTCAATCAGCCGGGCCCGACAGGACAGCAGAGGAATCAATCTTATTTAGGGCGACATGCCGCACAAAGGCCAACGGCCGGCTCTTAATTTGGGCAACAAGCAGATGAGCTCCTTCTGATTGCAAAGCCTGGGGGGGGTACTTCTATGGGGTGGGGGGGGTATATATGCCAAGAAGGATGCAACAGATAACCACTGAGCCTTGGTGGTGCAGTGGTTAGAGTGCAGCCCTGCAGACTCCTTCAGCTAACTGCTCCCTGTAGTTCAGCAGTTCAAATCTCACCACTGACTCAAGGGTAGCTCGGCCTTCCCTCCTTCCGAGTTGGGTCAAATGAGGACCCAGATTGTTGGGGGCAAGAGGCTGATTCTGTAAACAGCTTAGAGGGGGCTGTCAAAGCACCATGAAGCAGTACATAAGTCTAAATGCTATTGCTAAGTTGTAAGGGAGGGAGGGAGGAAGGAGAGAGAGAGAAACAGAGACAGAGAAGGAGAGGAAGGAAGGAGGGAGGGAGGAAGGAAAAATGGAAGGAAGGGAAAGAGAGAGAGAGATTGAAACAGATGACGAAGAAGGTGAGGAAGGAAGGAAGGAAGGAAGGGGTGGTATAGTGATTAGAGTGCAGTATTGCAAGTTCACTCTGCCCATTGCCAGCAGTTCAAATCTCCCCACCGGCTCCAGGTCTACTCAGCCTTCCATTCTTCCCAGGTGAGTCAAATAAGAACCCAGATTGTTGGGAGCAAGAGGCTGGTTCTGTAAACTGCTTAGAAAGGGCTGGGAAAGCACTGGGAAGCGGTATATAAGTCTAATTGCTATTGCAAGAAAGAAAGAAAGAAAGAAGGAGGGAGAGAGAAAGAAAGAGCGACAGAGAGAGACAGAGAGACAGAGACAGGGACAGAGACAGAGAAGGAGTTCAGCAGTTCAAATCTCACCACCAGCTCCAGGTTGACTCAGCTTTCCATCCTTCCCAGGGGGGTCAAACGAGGATCCAGATTGTTGGGGGCAAAAGAGGCTGATTCTGTAAACCACTTAGAGGGGGCTGTGAAAGCATTATGAAGTGGTATATAAATGCTATTGCTATTGAAAGAAAGAAAGAAAGAAAGAAGAAAGAAAAAGAGAGCGACAGAGAGAGAGAGAGGGACAAAGAGACAAAGACAGAGAAGGAGAGAAAGGCTGGTTCTTTAAACAGCTTAGAACGGGCTGGGAAAGCGCTATATAAGTGCTATTACTATTGCTATTGCAAGAAAGAAAGAAAGAAAGAAAGAAAGAGAGAGAGAGAGAGAGAGAGACAGAGACAGAGGAGAGAAAGGAAAGAAGCAAGGAAGGAAGGGAGGGGAGCCAGGGTGGCACAGTGGTTAGAGTGCAGCCCTGCAGGCTCCTTCACCTAACTGCTAGCTGTAGTTTAATGGTTCAAATCTCACCATCCTTCCAAGGTGGGTCAAATGAGGACCCAGATATGGAAGAGAATAGACATGAAGTAATATATAGAAAGATAATATGTAAAAATAGAGGAGAGGATATATGAAAGGAAAAAATATATATAATACATAAAGGAAAGACAATAGATAAAGGAAAGACAATTGAGATAAAGGAGAGACAATTGGACAGGGGACGATAGGCACATCAGTGCACTCATGTACACCCCTTACTGGCCTCTTAGGAACCTGGAGAGGTCAATCGTGGAGAGTCTAAGGGAGAAATGTTGGGGTTAGGGGTTGACACAATTGAGTCCGGTAATGAGTTCCACGCTTCGATAACTCGATTGTTAAAGTCATATTTTTTACAGTCACGTTTGGAGCGCTTAATATTAAGTTTGAATCTGTTGCGTGCTCTTGTGTTGTTGTGGTTGAAGCTGAAATAGTCATTGACTGGTAGGACGTTGCAGCATATGATCTTGTCATATGCTTAACCACATTCCTTTTGGGTAAAGGTTGACCGTGATAGATCCAGGACATCTTCACTTTCCTCCCTCACCCCCGGGCTTGTCTCCAGGCAGCACCCCAAGCGCAGGGAGCCCCCCCTTCGAATTGGGGCTGTCTCTCAAAGCAGAGAAGCCAGGCGTTTTGGTGCTGAGCTTGGGGCAGGTGGCTTCCTGAGGGCACGAGGGGTGCCAGTCGGCGTGCCGAGATGCCAGGGCTGATTTCTCCGGCCGGCCTCCTCCGCTGCCCTCTCGAACGCCGAGTACGAGCGGCTCTTCCTGGAATTAGTTGAAACAAGACAAGCTGTCCAGAGGGGAATTTAATCTGCCGGCTAATGAAGCCCCGGTCTGGCGTTGGATCTTCAAAGGGCATTTTGTGCAGAGATGCAATTTCTCCCATTATCTCCAAGGCCGCTTCCGTGCTGGTCGATAATGAGGTTGGCACCAGATGGCTCTGCAGAAGCAGGGAGGAGCAGGGTCGCGGCCCTGGACACCCCCCTGGCAGGAGACCCCTCCTCTAAGCTGGAGGTGGGTTGCGGAGGAGGACAGAGAAAGGGGAGTTGGGCCGTGGGCAGCTGCCAGACTCAAATTGCTTATCAGAGAAAAGGGACAGGATGTTGAGTGGTCATCATCCCTGATTTCCACATTCGTGGACAGGCTGTCTGTGGGCTAATGATCCTACGTAGGTTCTGCTCTGGCAATCTCACGCTACTCACCAGAGCCTACAAAACCTTTGCCAGACCCATCCTTGAATACAGCTCATCTGTCTGGAACCCATACCACATCTCGGACATCAACACCCTTGAAAATGTCCCGAGATACTTCACCAGAAGAGCCCTTCACTCCTCCACTCGAAACAGAATTCCCTATGAAACTAGAGTAAGAATCCTGGGTCTAGAAAGCTTAGAACTACGTTGCCTGAAACACGATCTACGTATTGCCCACAAGATCATATGCTGCAATGTTCTGCCTATCAATCTTCCCAGGGGAAGAGCCTTCTCTGTGGCGGCACCGGCCCTCTGGAACCAACTCCCCCCGGAGATTAGGACTGCCCCTACTCTTCCTGCCTTCCGTAAACTCCTTAAAACCCACCTTTGCCGTCAGGCATGGGGGAACTGAAACATCTCCCTCTGGGCATGTTTAATTTATGCATGGTATGTCTGTTGTGTGTGTCTGTTAGCATATGGGGTCTTTTAAATATTTAAATATTTTTAAAATTTCTGTTTACTTATGATTTGTTTCTACATGTTGTGAGCCGCCCCGAGTCTTCGGAGAGGGGCGGCATACAAATCTAAGTAATAAATAAATAAATAATAAATAAATACTTCAGCTTCAACTGCAACAACATAGAGCACGCAACAGATTCAAACTTAATATCAACCGCTCCAAACTAGACTGTAAAAAAGACGACTTTAGCAATCGAGTTGTCGAAGCGTGGAACTCATTACTGGACTCAGTAGTATCAAGCCCTAACCCCCCCCAATTTTTCCCTTAGACTCTCCACGATTGACCTCTCCAAGTTCCTAAGAGGCCAGTAAGGGTCGTGCATAAGTGCACCAGTGTGCCTTCCATCCCCTGTCCAATTTTCTCTCCTTTATCTCCTTTATCTTTTCTTCCTTACGTATATCTTCTCCTCTATTTTTATATCTTTTCTTCTATCCTTTTCTTTATATATATTACTACATGTCTATTCTCTTCAATGTGTATTGTGTATTTGAATAAATAAATAAACAAACAAACAAAGAAACAAATAAATGTACTCTATTTGCAGGGTTGTCTTTTCTTGGTTACTCCCACTCAACACAACAGAGTGGGGGACGCCAGGTGTCAGGGTTCGAAATAGCATCCAAAACTAAATCAGAGTCCGAGGCAATGACTTGGACGAGGGGATAAATGGGAAACTCATCAAATTTTCAGGTGGCACCTTATGAAACCAGGTTGCAAGGCCTTGGTCTCTTCAGCCTTGAAAGACGGCATTGAAGGGGGGACTTGATCGAAGGGTATAAAATCCTGCATGGGATAGAAAAGGTGGATGGAGAACAATTAATTTCTCCATCACACAATACTAGGACGATGGGGCCACTCCCTAAAGCTCACAGGTAAGATCCCTCCCCCTCCCTCCCTCCCTCCCACCCTATAGTATTTGAAACAAATGGCTGTCTAATCTCTTTTTCTAAAACTTCCAGTCTTGGAGCATCCACAACTTCTGGAGGCAGGAAGTTCCCCTGGTTGATTGCCCTCACTGTCGGGAAGAGTTCTTGGTTGCTTCTCCCCTTCATTAGTTTCCATTCGTTGCTTCTTCTCCTGCTGTCATTCATTCATGACTGAACGAATGACTGCGTGCGTGAGTGAGTGATTAAATGAATGAATGAATGAATGAATGAACAAATGAACTTTTCAGTGCTGTCGGCCTTGAGTCCAAGCGGCCTTCCAAAGCCCACTCATCAGGAAAAGAGGCTGCTCTGTTTACAGGCCTGACTCTCGTTTATGGCCGAAAATTTAGCCTGACATGAAATCTATACCCTGCTGCCTTCCCATCCGGCCCCCTCCCCTCCTTCTCCTGGGCGACAGCCCAACATTGATTTCCATCCTGGTTATCCCCCCCCCTTGGACAGCTCTTAGCGGGCAGGCTTGGCAAGGGATGAGCCTGCCTGCTAAGCACCTCTAGTCTTGACTATTGCAATGCGCTCTACATGGGGCTGCCCTTGACGAAGAGGGTTCAGAAACTGCAGCTGGTGCAAAATGCAGCAGTATGTGTAATAATAATAATAATAATAATAATAATAATAATAATGATGATGATAATAATTTATTAGATTTGTATGCCGCCCCTCTCTGGAGACTCAATAACGGGTGTAACCAAGGTACTCCTCTATTACTCCAACTTTACACGAGCTGCATTGGTTGCCAGTCAGTCTCCAAATGTAATTCAAGGTGTTGGTTATCATTGTGACCGGAAATTGATCAGCAGCCAATGCAGACTGCGGAGTGTTGGTGTAACATGGGCATACCTAGGGAAGCCCATGATTGCTCTCGCAGCTGCATTCTGCACGATCTGAAGTGACTTTTGTTAGCTTTTATGACTATTGTTAGCTGTCAGAGTCCTTTTTGGAGTGAGTGGCATATAAATACAAATAATTAATAAATACGGCATTCAGTTTTGGTTGCCACAATGCAGAGAGGATATTGAGACTCCAGAAAAGTGCAGAGAAGAGCAACAAAGAGGATTAGGGGATAAATGGAGGCTGAAACATATGAAGAACGGTTGCAGGAACTGGGCCTGGCTAGTTTAATGAAAAGAAGGACCAGGGGAGACAGGATAGTAGCCTTCCAATATCTCAATGGTTTCCCCAAAGAAGAGGGAGTCAAGCTATTCTCTAAAGCAAAAGCAAAAGAAGGAAGGAAGGAAGGAAGGAAGGAAAGAAAGAAAGAAAGAAAGAAAGAAAGAAAGAAAGAAAGAAAAGGACCAGGGGAGACATAACAGCAGTCTTCGAACATTTCAGGGGTTGCCACAAAGAAGAGAGAGTCAAACTATTCCCCAAAACAGCTGAGGGCAGAACAAGAAGCAATGGGTGGAAATTAAACAAGGAGAAAAGCAACTTAGAACTAAGGAGAAATTTCCTGACAGTTAGAACAATTTACCCCTGGAACAGAAGTTGCCCCCAGAAGTTGTGTATGCACCAACACTGGAAGTTTTAAAGCAGATGTTGGATAACCATCTGTCTGAAGTGGTGAAGAGTTTCCTGCCTAAGCAGGGGGTTGGACTAGAAGACCTCCAAGGTCCCTTCCAACTCTGTTGTTGTTGTTATTGTTGTTGTTGTTGTTATTGTTATCATCAAAATAATAATAATAATAATAATAATAATAATAATAATAATAATAATAATAAACATCTTCAATGGTCTTTGGCATCTGTCCATAAAGAGGTGGGGGGGGGACCTGGGGAGGAGAGGAAAGGCTTAGGGCCCCCAAGCGGAGGTGGAAATCATCATAAAACGAGCTACAATTCCCCCTGCACCCATCACTTCTTGCTCTCGGTTAAACACGTCCAAAGCAGTCAGCGCCAAAGGTGATTTACAATCTAAACTTCAGCAAAAAAAAGAGTTGTGTCGGTCTCCAATATAGGGGGGGAATCGGGCAGGGGGGGCGAGAGGCAAAGAAGCCGTCTCCAAAGACAGAAGCAGCCGTAGGAAAACAAAATGCAGCACAACAGCCGTTCTGGTCCGGTTGTGTTTCCCTCCGTTTTCCTGCATTGAGCAATTTATATATTTTGAGCAGAAATGTGTAGAGTATTTTATTTTATGGAGCATCTGCACCAAAGACAAATTCCTTGTGTGTCCAGTCACACTTGGCCAATAAAGAAGTCTATTCTATTCTATTCCATTCCATTCCATTCTATTTCACTTTCTGTCACTTCCTCTCTTTCGCTTGTCGTTTTGATTTTTAGATTAGGTCTGGAAATTTATATCTGGGCCGGGGTAGCTTTTTTGCCCAAGCAGGACACAGAGTTGGACGAAGGGGTTGTGTGTGGATAAATTTCAGGATGAGGAAGGCTTCCAAGCAGCTGCACTCACGAGAGGTTCAAGGCCATCCGATGTCACCCACCTGGGCAGAAGCGGAAAGAGAATTGGCCACGCTGGCACAACCGGAGTGGGCAGTGTGACAAGTTTGTAGGTAGGGGGGGGACAAGGGATGGGAACTTTCAACTGGGTGGGGAACTCAAATTCAGGCTCTGGAAATACATTGGAACTTTGTGGAATACTTTCGATTCGGACCCTGATTTAGTTCTGGAATCTTGACAATCTGGTTCTGAGCTCAAAGTTAGAAATACATTTTGGCCCCCTGTTGCAAAAAATTCGAGGTTTTGTAATCCTCTCAGAACCTGAGCAAATGATTTTTATTTATTTATTTATTTTATTTATTCTTTGTCCAATACACGATACATATGGAAGAGCCTAGACATTGGGGAGTGTATATATAAAGGTAATATGTAATATAGAAGAGAAAGTATATGAGAGAGAATATATATGATATACGAGATAAGGAAAGACAATTGGACAGGGGACAAAAGGCACTCCAGTGCACTTATGTACGCCCCTTACTGGCCTCTTAGGAACCTGGAGAGGTCAATCGTGGAGAGCCTAAGGGAGAAATTTTGGGGGTTGGGGGTTGACACTATTGATGACCTTGAATGTCTTGGAAGGAATTTGTATTCCTAGTATTTTTGCCCCTCATGCAACCACCACTCCCCAATTCCCACAGTACTTTTCTACTTGTGGCTTCGGCCTGACAATAAGGTTACGAGAGGGAATTTCAGGAACTGGACCTAGAAAGAAGGAGAAAAATTCCCGCATTTAGAATAATTATCCAGTGGAACAGAAGTTGCCTTTGGAGGTTGTGGGAGCTTCATCCCTGGAGACTTTCAAGAAGAACCTGGACCGCTATCGGTCAGAAAAGTTGTAGGGTCTCCTGCTTGAGTGGGGGGTTGGACTAGATGACCTCCAAGGTCTCTCCCAACACTGTTCATCTGTAGTTGAATGAAAGGAAGGACCAGGGGAGATGGGATAGCACTCTTCCAATATTGGAGGGGCTACCACAGAGAGGAGGGGACCAAGCTATTCTCCAAAGCCCCTGAAGACCAAAGAAGGAACTTAAAGAAGTAACGGTTAACGAGATGAAGATGTAGTTGAAAAGCTTACTGAATATGCAGAGATGGATATGATGATGAGAAGGTTAAAAGGACAGGAAGAATCAGAGTATCACAAAGTATGGGGCAAGGTCTATAAATGGCTAGAGTTGTGGGAAGAGACTGCAGTGCCATCGGTCAGAAATGGTGTGGGGCCTCCGGTTTTTTTGGGGTGGGTGGGTGGGTTGGACTATATGACCTTCAAGGTCCCTTCCAACTCTCTTAACCTGTAATCTGTAAAGTCCAGGCGTTTTAGCTCAGCCCACTGTCCTAAAGCAGGAGTGTCCAACGTTGGTTGCTTTAAGACTTCAAATGACCCACGTTGGACACCGCTGTGCTACAGGCAGCTTATACATTTCCAAAAAGTGTTTTTCAAGCCAGGAGTTTTCCATCCAAAGCTGAATTTCTGCAAAGCTCAGTGGCACCTTGGAGATAAAAGCCTTCGTCAAGCTGACGGATTGCAGGCTGACAGGTCAGCTCCGAGGGCCCCGTTTACGGTTGATCTATTTAAAACGCAGAAAGAAGGCGGGGAGAGGGGGAATATTACCGTTTAGAGGCAAACTAACCCCGGCAAAAACCTACATATTTATTTATATCCCCTCGCATTTCTGAACAGATGTCCACAAGGGCAGCCAGGCCGAAAGAATTCACCTGGGCAGGTAGAGAGACTGGAGACATTAGAAACATAGAAGATGGATGGCAGAAAAAGACCTCCTGGTCCTTATGCTATTTCCTGTATTTTATCTTAGGGTATAGATTGGATTAAATTAGAATTATCTGCCGCCCCTCTCCGCAAACTCGGGGCGGCTCACAACAAAGTAAAAACAATACATAATAACAAATCCAATACCCACCAATCCAATTACAATTTTAAGCTAAAAAATTCATAACAAACAACCCCAGAATATTAAAAAACACGCACACAGTTAATCTAACACCAAAACAACATGGGCAAGGGGGAGATGTTTCAGTTCCCCCATGCCTGACGGCAGAGGTGGGTTTTAAGGAGTTTGTGAAAGGCAAGGAGGGTGGGGGCAATCCTAATCTCAGGGGGGAGCTGGTTCCAGAGGGTCGGAGCCGCCACAGAGAAGGCTCTTCCCCTGGGTCTCGCCAGACGACATTGTTTAGTCGACGGGACTCGGAGAAGATCCACTCTGTGGGACCGAACCGGTCGCTGGGATTCGTGCGGCAGAAGGCGGTCCCGGAGATATTCTGGTCCGGTGCCATGAAGGGCTTTATAGGTTATAACCAACACTTTGAATTGTGACCGGAAACTGATCGGCAACCAAGTCAACAAAGCAGTGGAAGTGATGTGCCAGTGCCTGGAGGCTGTTGGGGCCTGGATGGGTGTCAACAAACTCAAACTCAATCCAGACAAGACGGAGTGGCTGTGGGTCTTGCCTCCCAAGGACAATTCTATCTGTCCATCCATTACCCGGGGGGGGGGGGGAAATTATTGACCCCCTCAGAGAGGGTCCGCAACCCTCTCAGAGAGGGTCCGTATATATATGTTTATCCCAGGCATGTTTAAATTCAGTTCCTGTGGATTTACCAACCATGTCTGCTGGAAGTTTGTGCCAAACATCTACAATTCTTTCAGTCAAATCATATTTTATCCCGTGGCTTCTGATCATTCCCCCAACTGACCTCAGATTGTGCCCCCTTGTTCTTTCCTATTGAAAACACTTCCCTCCTGAACCCTATTTAACCCTTTAACATATTTAAATGTTTTGATCATGTCCCCCCTTTTCCTTCTGTCCTCCAGACCAGTGTTTTTCAACCAGTGTGCCGGGGCACACTAGTGTGCCGCGACACATAGTCAGGTGTGCCGCGAAGGTCAGAGAGAAAGAAAGCAAGAGAGAGAGAGAAAGAAAGCAAGAGAGAGAAAGAGAGACCGAGAGAGAAAGAGAACAAGAGAGAGAGAAAGAAAGAAAGAGAGAAAGAGAGAGAAAGAAAGAAAGCAGGAGAAGGAGAAAGAGAGAGAGAAAGACAGAGAGAGAAAGAGGGAGGGAAGGAGAGAGAAAGAGCGAAAAAGAGAGGAAGGAAGGAAGAGAAAGAAAGAGGGATGGAGAGAGAAAGAGGAAAGAAGGGAGAGAAAGAGGGAGAGAGAAATAG
This sequence comes from Erythrolamprus reginae, assembly GCF_031021105.1. Taxonomy (NCBI): domain Eukaryota; kingdom Metazoa; phylum Chordata; class Lepidosauria; order Squamata; family Dipsadidae; genus Erythrolamprus; species Erythrolamprus reginae. Next base: position 43,600 of record NW_027248603.1, on the reverse strand, counting down.
AGCGAAAGGGAGGAAGAGAGAGAGAGATAATTTTTTTGTCCAAACTTTTTTTAGACCCACCCCACGCCGCTCAATGTGCCCCAGGGTTTCGTAAATGTAAAAAATGTGCCGCGGCTCAAAAAAGGTTGAAAATCACTGCTCCAGACTATACAGGTTGAGTTCATGAAGTCTTTCCTGATACGTTTTATGCTTAAGACCTTCCACCATTCTTGTAGCCCGTCTTTGGACCCGTTCAATTTTGTCAATATCTTTTTGTAGGTGAGGTCTCCAGAATATCTTGGTGAGGTCTCCATTGCGGAATAAATGAAGGAATGCAGGTGATAGGGGTGGGGAGGAAGTGGGGGTGGGAGTGGGGAGTTTGGTGTCACCAGCCAGACCTCCAAATTACTTGCCAGAAGCCCTTCCTTCCTTCTTTCCTGTCTTCCTTCCTTCCCATCTTCCTTCTCATCTCCCTTCTCACCTTTCTTCCTCCTTCCTTCCTTCCCATCTTCCTTCTCATCTCACATTCCTTCCTTCCTTCCTTCCCATCTTCCTTCTCATCTCCCTTCTCACCTTTCTTCCTCCTTCCTTCCTTCCCATCTTCCTTCTCATCTCACATTCCTTCCTTCCCATCTTCCTTCTCATCTCCCTTCTCACCTTTCTTCCTCCTTCCTTCCTTCCCATCTTCCTTCTCATCTCACATTCCTTCCTTCCTTCCTTCCCATCTTCCTTCTCATCTCCCTTCTCACCTTTCTTCCTCCTTCCTTCCTTCCCATCTTCCTTCTCATCTCACATTCCTTCCTTCCCATCTTCCTTCTCATCTCCCTTCTCACCTTTCTTCCTCCTTCCTTCCTTCCCATCTTCCTTCTCATCTCACATTCCTTCCTTCCTTCCTTCCCATCTTCCTTCCCATCTCCTCACATTTCTTCTTCCTTCCTTCCTCCTTCCTTCCTTCCTTCCGTCAGCCTCCCTGCCGGCTGCTCCTCCACCATTATTAATGAAGAGCCCAGCAGCGGCTTCTCACTTGGCTTGTCCTTGTTGGCACCTTTTCCATCACTCGAAGGTCGTTGGAAGGTGGACCTCATCAGTGTGGGAGGCTGGGAAGAAGGGGGAAGGGAGGGGAGGAGGAAGAAAATAAGGGAGGGAGGGAAGGGAGGCAGGAAGAAAAGGGAAGGGAAAAAGGGAAAAGGAAGGGAGGAAGGGAGAAGTAAGGAAGGAAGGGGAGGGAAGGAAGACAAGGGAGAGAAAGAAAGAAAGAGAAAGAAGGAAGGGAGGGAGGGAGGAAGGAAGGAAGGACGGAGGAAGGAAGGAAGGAAGGAAGGAAGGAAGGAGGGGATAGGGAAAATAAGGAAAGGGAGGCAGGGCAAAGGGAGGAAAGGAAGAAAGGGAAGGAAGACAAGGGAGAAAAAGAAAGAAAGCAAGAAGGAAGGAAAGAAGGAAGGAAGGAAGGAAAGAAAGGGACAATGGCAGAAAGGGAAGGGAGAGAAGGAAGACAAGGGAGAAAAAGAGAAAGAAAGAAAGAAAGAAGGAAGGAAGGAAGGAAGGAGGGGTAGGGAAAGAGAAAATAAGGAAAGGGAGGCAGAAGGAAAAAGGAAGAAAGGAAGAAAATAAGATGGGTGGAATGAATGAATGAATGAATGAAGAAAGGAAGGAAGGAATGAGAGGGAAGGAAGAGATAGAAGGAAGGGAGGGAGAAAATAAGGAAAGGAAGCAAGGGGGAAGAGAGGCAGGAGGAAAAAGAGGAAAATAAGGGGAAGGGCAGGAAGGAAGAAAAGGGAGAGAAAGGAAGGAAGGAAGGGAGAACGAAAGGAGGCAGGAGGAAAAGAGCGAAAAGGAAGAAAATAAGGTGGGTGGAATGAATGAATGAATCAATAAAGGAAGGAAGGAAAGAAGGAGGAAAAGATGAAAATGAAGAAAGGAAGGAAGGAAGGAAAGATGGAGGGAGGGAGGAAAGAAGCGAGAGAAAGACGGACAGAATAAGCGCTTTGTTTGGGGCCGCTGCGCCCTACATTTCCCCAACTCTCGGCGGCTCATCCTCCCCGCCCGGCTTCTTCCCAGCCATTGTTCTCATTTTATTTGAAACCCCAGACGCCCCTCCCCCTCCCTTCCTTGCTCCCCCTTCGCCCCCCCAAACACCCCCCCGCCCCCTTCATTAGGAGCCCGCGGGCAGAGACCGATTAGCCCCCTTTCTTTGGGTTGATATTAAAAAAAATTCCATTTTAGCAGACAAAACCGGCTCTCCTTCCATCCCCCCCCCGCGAGCCCTTACCCCCCCCCCCCTTCATTTGCCTCCTTGCATTAAACATTGATGGCTTCGAGCCGAGGCTTCTAGGCGTGGGGTTTCCAATGGGGAAGGGGCTTCTCTCCGCTTGCGTAAAGACCGGGAAGAGCTCTCGCCCAACGGGGGAGGGGGCTGGCCAAAAGGAGGCCGGCGGATCCCACCTGTTTGGCTGCTCCCTTAGACCCCCCACCCCTTAGGCCGTGGGGAGGGGGCTCACACCCCTCCCGGGCACCCCCCCAACCCCTTCTCTGCTTGGCTAGGTCCATTGCGACTATGCGTTTTCAGGGGGCTTTGCTTTATGGGGAAGTGTTTCTATCTCACGTATTTGGGGAGGGGGGCAGCAGGGGTGGCGAGGTGGGGGCTATGGGCTCCCCGCGAGACCAGGGACATGGCGGGAGGATGCTCCGATGAAAGATTTGTTTATTTATTTTTGTTTGTTTATTTTGTCAAGTACATATTGGTGCTATACAAAGATATAACAATGTTTATTTTCTTTCCTTTCTCTCACCTATCTTATATACAGTATTCTCTTCCTTTCATATATCCTCTCCTCTAAGTTCACTTCCACCCCCTTTTATATTATCACATGTCTATCTTTCTTCCTATGTATTTGTGTATTGGACAAATGAATAAATAAATAAATAAAAAATAAAAATTATATACACTGCTCAAAAAATACAGGGAACACTCAAACAACACAATATAACTCCAAGTAAATCAAACTTCTGTGAAGTCAAACTGTCCACTTAGGAAGCAACACTGATTGACAATCAATTTCACCTGCTGTTGTGCACATTCAACTTTGTACAGAACAATATTTTATTCATTCAGATCTAGGATGTGTTATTTTGAGTCTTCCCTTTCTTTTTTTGAGCAGTGTACAGTACATGATATTAATAAGAGAGAAATGTTAAGACAGGGGACGCAAGGCACACCGGTGCACTTATGCACACCCCTTACTGACCTCTTAGGAATCGGGAGAGGTCAACCATGGAGAGTCTAAGGGGAAAGTTTTGGGGGTAAGGTGGTGATACTACAGAGTCTTATTGTGAGTTCCATGCATCAACTACTCGGTTACTAAAGTCGTATTTCCTGCAGTCGGGTTTGGAGCAGTTCACTTTAAGTTTGTATCTGTTGTGTGCTCGTGTGTTGTTGTGGTTGAAGCTGAAGTAGTTATTGACAGGAAGGACATTTTAGCAGATGATTTTATGGGCTATGCTTAGGTCGTGTTGAAGGCGATGTAGTTCTAGGCTTCCTAAACTTAGGATTGTAAGTCTAGTTCTGTAAGTTATTCTGTTGCGAGTGGAGGAGTGGGGGGCTCTTCTCGTAAAGTATCTCTGGATATTTTCTAGAGTGTTTATGTCCGAAAAGCGGTGAGGGTTCCAGGCAGATGAGCTGTATTCGAGGATTGGTCTGGCGAAAGTTTTGTATGCTCTATTTTTCAAAGATTATGCTTAGTGGTTCAGCTACGGCTGAAGATCCAAAGGACAAATTGGAGGCAGAGGGGTTAGTAATTGTGCCGCCTCAATGGATGAAGTCGAGCAGTAAAATCTGTTGTAGTTTTACTAAAGCCATCCCTTTGGTTGGGCTGGGTGCATTTTATAGCCAAGTGTAACAAGTAACAGTAACAAGAGTCAGAAAGGGATCTTGGAGGTCATCTACTCTAACCCCTGGCTTGTGCAGCAGACCTTAAATTAGGGAATCGAATTCTGAACCGCCAATATTGCCAATATTTTGATTGACAAGCTTAGCTGCTTTATCCACTGAGCTACCTAGCCAGGCTCCACGAAAGGGCCAAAAAATCAAGATGTCTGCTACTCACTCCAGGGAGTCACAACAGGGACTATTTCAGACAGAGGGTTATCCAACATCTTCTTAAAAACTTCCAGTGTTGCGATATTCACAACTTCCGGAGTCAAGCTGTTCCACTGATCAATTGTTCTGTTCTCTCCTTGCTTAGTTTCCACCGATTGCTTCTTGTTCTACCCTCAGGTGCTTTGGAGAATAGATTGACGCCCTCTTCTTTGTGGCAACCCCTGAGATGTTGGAAGAATGCTATCATGTCTCCCCTGGTCCTTCTTTTCATCAAACTAGCCATGCCCAGTTCCTGCAACCGTTCTTCATGTGTTTTAGCCTCTAGTCCCCTAATCCTCTTTGTTGCTCTTCTCTGCACTCTTTCTAGAGTCTCAACATCCTTTTTGCATCACGGTGACCAAAACTGAAAGCAGGATTCCAAGTGTGGCCCTACCAAGGCCTTGTAAAGTGGTATTAACTCTTCACGTGATCTTGACTCTCTCCCTCTGTTGATGCAGCCTAGAACTGTGTGGGCTTTTTTGGCAGCTGCTGCACACGGCTGGATCTTATTTAAGTGTGACCCCCTCCTACCTATGGAAGCCCCTCAAGTATTTGTAGACTGCTCTCATGTCCCCCCTGGATCTTCTCTTTGCTAGACTATCCGTGCCCAGTTTCTGCAACCTATGTTTTAGTTTCTAGTCCCTTTATCATCCTGGTTGCTCTCTTCTGCACTTTTTTCAATATCTTTTCTGTAGCGTGGGGCTCAAAATTGAATGCATGACTCTATGTGAGGTCCCACAAGGATATTAAAGGGTGGTATTAGTTCCTCTTTAGTCTTGGAGTGTATCCCTCTGTTGATGCAGCTCAAGATTGTTTTGGCTTTTTTTAGCCGCCGCCCAATTCATTTTTTGGTGACACTTTAAAAAAAACCCAAATCCTCAAAACTTTAAATTGAAATTTTAGCCTCCCACTGAGACTGGAAGATACAAAACAAGCCTTAAGACAGGTTTTTCCCACGAGCAGATGGCATTCAAAAAGACCTCGCAGTGAAACTGCTCCAAGATGACTTTTGGACATCTCTTTCGGAGCGTCAAAAACGGGGGAGTAAGTTGTTTATTTAAAATATACACCATTAATTGAAATCCAGATGGCCTTTTGGGGGAACTGATTTGCCAAGTAACCGTGTTGGAATCCTCCATTTCTGCTTGGATAACACGTTGGAAGACTTCCTCCAAAGTTGGCATAAAGGAGAATGTAAAGAATCCTTATTCTATACCAACCTGGTCAAAATGGCAGGAATAGCCAAAACTCCAGAAGATAGGCACAAAACACAGGAAGATCTTGACAAACGTGAACAATAGACGCTATCTAACAAAATGAAATTCAAGGGTGGAAAAAGTCAGGTTCTACATTTAGGTAAGAAAAACAAAATGCACAGGTAGAGTAAATGTGGTACCTTGCTCAACAGTAGTAACTGCGATAGGGACCTTGAGGTCCTAGTAGATAGCTAGATAGCTAGATAGAAGTTGGATAGATAGAGATAGCCGGGGTGGCACAGTAGGTAGAGTGCTGTACTGCAGGCCACTGAAGCTGACTATAGATCTGAAGGTCAGCGGTTCAAATCTCATCACCGGCTCAAGGTTGACTCAGCCTTCCATCCTTCCGAAGTGGGTAAAATGAGGACCCAGATTGTGGGGGCAATAGCCTATCTCTGTTAAAAAGTGCTATTGCTAACATGTTGTAAGCCGCCCTGAGTCTAAGGAGATGATGGATGAATGGTTGGATGGATGGATGATAGACAGCAAGACATGGATGGATGATGGGTGGAGATGGTTAAAAACATAGATACAGTAGATGATGGATGAATGGAGAGAGAGAGATGATAGACAGGCAGGCAGGCAGGCAGACAAGACAAATGGACAGATGGGTGTTTGGGTGGGTGGATAATGAATGGGTGGATAATGGAGGGATGGATGGAGTGAATAGAGAGAGAGTCTGTAGGTAGGTAGATAAATAGATAGATAGATAGATAGATAGAGAGAGAGAGAGAGAGAGAGAGAGAGAGAGATAGATTAGATAGATAGATAGATAGATAGATAGATAGAGATAGATAGATAGATAGATAGATAGATAGATATGGATGATAGGTGGATGGATGGATAGAAAGAAACAGACAGACATGATAGGTATGACAGATTAGAAAGATAGATAGATAGATAGAGAGAGAGAGAGACAGACAGACAGACAGACAGACAGACAGACAGACAGACAGACAGACAGACAGACAGACAGACAGAGATGTAGATGTAGACACAATATAATTTGAGAAATATCCCAGCAAAAGGAATTGTACTTCAGCCAAGATCTAAGCCAACTCAATCAGGGAGGCGAGCCGCTTCTGTGCGCAGCAAAATTAGGAACTCCAAGCTAATCAGTTCAGTCATCATAAGATGCTCTGGAAGATTATGTTGAATGAATCCCTGGGTGTCCATTAACCATGTCGGAGAGAGGAAAATGTTATCATTACGCTCGGCTCTCCTTCCCCAGGAAGCGGCTGTGTCAACACCGCCGTCTACGTAGCCGTTGAAGGTGACTCTACCATCTTTTTCGAGTTCCCAGACCCCATGGCGAATTATTTATCCGTTCTTTATTTCTTGGTTCGATTTGATTGTATTGATTGACTCCGTTCCATTCTCTGCTCAGCTCTGGGTGGCTTGCAAGGCTAAAATTCTAAAACAATGACAAAGATTTCTTTTTAAAAAAAGAAATAAACAGCAAAATAGTTTACGAACAGCCCTAAAATGAATAAAACAGAATGACAATGCTCTCTATAATAATAATAATAATAATAATAATAATAATAATAATAATAATAATAACAACAACAATAACAACAGAGTTGGAAGGGACCTTGGAGGTCTTCTAGTCCAACCCCCTGCTTAGGCAGGAAACCTTACACTACATAATACAGATGGTTATCCAACCTTTTCTTTAAAACTTCCAGTGTTGGAGCGTCCACAACTTCTGGGGGCAAGCTGTTCCACTGGTTAATTGTTTTCACTCTCAGGAAATTTCTCCTTAGTTCTTAGTTGCTTCTCTCCTTGTTTAGTTTCCATCCATTGCTTCTTGTTCTACCCTCAGGTGCTTTGGAGAATAGCTTGACTCCCTCTTCTTTGTGGCAAACCCTGAGATATTGGAACACTGCCATTATTGTCTCCTCTGACCCTTCTCTTCATTAAACTAGCCATGCCCAGTTCCTGCAACCGTTCTTCCTATGTTTTAGCCTCCATTTATCCCCTAATCCTCTTTGTCGCTCTTCTCTGCACTCTTTCCAGAGTCTCAGCCTCCGTTTTGCATTGTAGCAACCAAAACTGAATGCAGTATTCCAAGTGTGGCCTTACCAAGGCCTTATAAAGTGGTATTAATACTTTAATAACGCAGATTTTTCATGCAATTCATAATAAATTATCAGAACGGAACGGAATAGCAGAGTTGGAATCCTTCTTTCCTGCTTTCCTTTCTGAATCTTAAGAGTTGGAAGGGACCTTGAAGGTCATCTAGTCCACCCCCCCAACCAAGCAAGAGACCGGCCTACACAATTTCTGACCGTTGGCAGTCCAATCTCTTCTTAAAAGCTTCCAGTGTTGAAGCTCCCACAACTTCCAAAAGCACCCTCTGCTCCACAGGTTGATTGTTCTCACTCTCAGATTATTTACAAATATATATTTATAATTTATAAATATGTAAATATAAGATATGATTTGTTGTGAACAAACACAAGCAGCAGCTGTGATGATTAACCAAGTAATTACCAGAAATGGGACCTTTGCCCTTTGCTGAGCCTCAAGCTTGGGTACATAACCAAGTTTTTAGAACTTTTTATTGATTTTATTTATTTATGAAATGTACAGGCTGCCCATCTTATCCGATCTTAACTTGTGGATTACAATCACAGAAAGTTAAAAACTATATGGACAACCATGTAAATATGACCCAGCCGTGTGCAGCAGCTGCCAAAAAAGCCAACACAGTTCTAGGCTGCACCAACAGAGGGACGGAATCAAGATTACGTGAAGTGTTAATACCACTTTACAAGGCCTTGGTAAGGCCACACTTGGCATACGACATTCTGTTTTGGTCACTACGATGCAAAAAGGATGTTGAGACTCTAGAAAGAGTGCAGAGAAGAGCGACAAAGAGGATGAGGGGATAAACGGAGGCTGAAACATATGAAGAACGGTTGCAGGAACTGGACATGACTAGTTTAATGACAAGAAGGACCAGGGGAGACAGGATAGCAACCTTCCAGTATCTCAGGAGTTTATTTATTTATTTATTTATTTATTTATTTCATTAGAGTTGAAAGGGACCCTAGAGGTCATCAAGTCCTGCCCTCTGCTCAAGCAGGAAACCCTACACCTCTCCAGCCAGATGTCAGTCCAATCTCCTCTTGTATATGTCCAGAGTTGGGGCATTCACCACCTCCGCTGGCAGGCCGTTCCACTAGTTGATCACTCTGATGGTCAGGAAGTTCTTCCTTATTTCCAGGTTGAATCTCTCCTTGGTCAGCTTCCATCCATTGTTCCTCATCTGGCCCTGTGGTGCCCTGGAAAATAGAGTGACCACCTCCTCTTGGAGATTGTTGGAGAGACATGAGCATGTCTAGGAAGGCCGATGACCGCTCATGCAGCTGCATCTTGCATAATTTGTAGTTTCCAAATGCTCTTCAAAGGTAGCCCCATGTAGAGAGCATTACAGTAGTCAAGCCTCGAGGTGATGAGGGCATGAGTGACTGTGAGCAGAGACTCCCTGTCCAAATAGGGCCGCCACTGGTGCACCAGGCGAACCTGGGCAAACGCCCTCCTCGCCACAGCTGAAAGATGGTTCTCTAATGTTAGCTGTGGATCAAGGAGGACGCCCAAGTTGCGAACCCTCTCCGAGGGGGTCAACAATTCCCCCCGCAGGGTAATGGACGGGCAGATGGAATTGTCCTTGGGAGGCAGAACCCACAGCCACTCCGTCTTTTCAGGGTTGAGCTTGAGCCTGTTAGCACCAATCCAGACCCTAACAGCCTCCAGACACCGGCACATCACTTCCACTGCTTCAGTGGAATATGAATAGAATAGAATTCTTTATTGGGCAAGTGTGATTGGACACACAAGGAATTTGTCTTTGGTGCAGAAGCTCTCAGTGTGCATAAAAGAAAAAGAGACATTTATCAAGAACCATGAGGTACAACACTTAATGATTGTCACAGGGGTCAAATAAGCAATGAAGAAACAATCACTATTAATAAAAATCTTAGGATAAAAGAAACAAGTTACAGTCACAGAGACATAAGTGGGAGGAAATGGGTGATAGGATTGATGAGGAAAATAATCTAATAATAATAGTAGTGCAGACTTAGTAAATAATTTGACAGTGTTGAGGGGATTATTTGTTTAGCAGAGTGATGGCGTTCTTGTGTCTCATTGTCTTGGTGTACAGTGCTCTGTAGTGATGTTTTGAAGGTCCGAGTTGAAACAGTTTCTGTCCAGGATGCGAGGGGGGTCAGTCAATATTTTCACCACCCTCTTTTTGTCTCACGCAGTCTACTAGTCCTCAATGGAAGGCAGCTTGTGAGCCATTGTTTTTCCTGCAGTTCTGATTCTCCTCTGAAGTCTGTGTCGGTCCTGTTGGGTTGCAGAACCGAACCAGACAGTTCTAGAGGTGCAGATGACAGACTCAATGACTCAATATGGTAGGAGAAGAAGAAGATAGGATGAATGTGGTGCTCGGTGCGGTGTGAAAGCAGCCTTGACCGAATCTGAATTCTTGTAACGCGCTCATGGCTCCCCTTTTGGAATCCCCCTGGGTCAAAATCCCACCGATCGAGTCGCCACGGATGTCTACCAGCCTCCTCCAGCTCCGCAGGGGGAAGCGTCAGGGCATCGCCTCCTCTCTCTCCCCCTTCATTCTCAGCCTTGGTAGGTAGCCACATTAATTTTCACCTAGCGCTCCGAAGCGCTCTGTGCCATGGGTAGCCTTAGCAAAGCGCCAGCGAGGAGGTGCAGAAGTGACACATCGCCACACAACAGGCAGGCTGCAAAAAAGAAGGAGAGAGGAGAGATTATTAACACTCCCCTTCTCTCTCTCCCTCTCTCTCTGCTTTTGAGGGTGGGGGATCTTTTTTCCTCGACACATTCCCCCTCCCACGCAGCCCCTCCGAGCCTCCCCACCACCGGGTAGGGACGGGCCCGTTGGCTTTGAACTCTGACTCGATGATAATTAAGTTCCTTCTCTCCCGCGCTCTCTCTCTCTCCCCCTCCCACTTCTGCTGTGAGCACAGTGTGGGGCTGATGCAGATGGCTGCAACCTTGGCATTTTATTGAGTGCAAAGTAATAATTTATTGTCACTGGTACGCACAAAAGCCATCTTCATTATCACGCTGATCCAAAAAAGGCCCGGAGAATAGATGGGAGTCTTTTGATCAGCGGTTTTTTTCAAGGGGGGCGGAGAGCAGGCTGGGAAGGAGGGGGGGCGTAGCGAGAGAGCAGGACGTTGGAAAACCATCAACTAAAGGTCCAAGACTCAGGGGCCAAGAAGGCCTCCTCCCCTTTCCCTACTAGATATCTCCCCCACCTACCCACGTGGGTGGGTGGGGGACGCCTCAAACACGATCTATGTATTACCCACAAGGGCATATTCTGCAACGTCCTGCCTGTCAATGACTACTTCAGCTTCAACCGCAACAACACAAGAGCACGCAACAGATTCGAACTTAATATTAACCACTCCAAACTTGACTGTAAAAAATATGACTTTAGCAATCAAGTTGTCGAAGCCTGGAACTCATTACTGGACTCAGTAGTGTCAACCCCCAACCCCAACATTTTCCCCTTAAACTATCCACAATTGACCTCTCCAAGTTCCTAAGAGGTCAGTAAGGGGCGTACATAAGTGCACCAGTGTGCCTTCCTTCCCATGTGCAATTGTCTCTCCTTTATCTCCTTTATCTTTTCTTCCTTTCATATTTCTTCTCCTCTATTTTTATATCTTTTCTTTTATCCTTTTCTTTATATATATATTACTACATGTCTATTCTCTTCAATATGTATTGTGTATTGGACAAATAAATAAATAAATAAATACAATAAATAAATTAAAACGTTCTAACTCTGCTTATAAGACTCTGTTAATGTCTGTTAATTTCACACTGGTGTATAATTCTCCAAATGGAAGGGTTGTGGGTGGGTTGTAAGATGGGGGATACACTCCAAGACCAGAGAGATATTAATACCACTCTATAACACCCTGGTCAGACCACACCTGGAGTACTGTGTCCAGTTCTGGTCACCACACTTAAAAAGAGACATTGAAACTCTGGAGAAGGTGCAGAAAAGAGCAACCAAAATGATCAGGGGTCTAGAAACCAAGACTTACGAAGAGAGACTGACGGAACTGGGCATGGACAGCCTAGAGAAAAGGAGGGCCAGAGCGGACATGACAGCAGTCTACAGGTATACGAGGGGTTGCCACAGAGAGGAGGGGGCCACTCTATTCTCCAGGGCACCAGAGGGCCGGTTGGAAGTTGGCCAAGGAGAGATTCAACCTGGAAATAAGTAAGAACTTCCTGACGGTCAGAGCGATCCATCAGTGGAACGGCCTGCCAGCGGAGGTTGTGATTCCCTAACTTTAGACATTTTCAAGAGAAGATTGGACTGTCATTTGGCTGGGGAGGTGTAGGGTCTCCTGCTTAAGCAAGGGGTTGGACTTGATGACCTGCAAGGTCCCTTTCAACAAATAAATAAATGAATGAATGAATGGATAAATAAATAGATAAATAAATAAATAAATAGATAAACAAATAGATAAACAAACAAACAAACAAACAAATAAATAAATAATAAATATAGGCAGGAGAGATGAGAACTCAACTTGTTTTTCTTGCTTAATGTCTATGGAAATTCTTCAGGATTGGGTGGATTGAGTCCTTCGGGATTGGCCAGAATAGAGGTTGAATAAGTAAATAAACAATCATTAAGGGTTGTACTACATGATTCCTGACAAATCTATATTTTTGTTTATGTGCACTGAGAGCAAATGCACCAAAGACAAATTCCTTGTGTGCCTGATCACACTTGGCCAATACAGAATTCTATTCCATTCTCAATAAATAGATTCTCAGTCATCCACGTCATGGTTGGAGATACACCCACATCGCACCAACCTTCCATGAGCTGCACTGGCTTCCAATTGGTCTCCGGATGCAATTCACCTATCACCTGTAAAGCCTCACATGCAGTAATTGGCTGCTGCACCCATGCGGGTGGGATGCAGTGGGGCTAGTAAGTTTACACACAATTTATTGAATACTTAATACTTTTCTCTAATACCTTAATATGCTCCTTCATTACTTTTAAAATAGGAAATAATTAAATAGTATGTTTTTTACCCACAAGCACTTTAATCATTGTAATCATTTTCTAGAACTGAACATTTATAGCAATGAAAGAAAGTTGAGCTACTTGCCTAATCTGTTATCATACTGAAGCTTGTGGGTTCAGCACAAAACCTCCAAATGTGACTGTGCCCCTCAACAAATCATGCTGTCTATCATTTGTCCTTTTGGTGACTATTGAAATAATGGGACTTAACTGAAAAATAGTCCAAGGACCTATGTATTTGAAAACTTATCTTGGTCTGTAAGCCACTCCCATCCAGTTACATGACCTTTAAGTCATCCCCCAGTCACATGATTGTCAAGCCACTCCTACCCGGTCAAATGACCATCAAGCCACACCCACACCACAATGTGATGGTAAAAATTTTGAAACTCTTTAGAGTTTCAATGTCTTTTTTGTAGTGAACATAAGAACCTGTGTGTGGTCGGGCAGTAGGAAAAGCAAGCAGGATGCTTGGCTGCATAGCTAGAGGTATAATAAGCAGGAAGAGGGAGATTGTGATCCCGCTATATAGAGCACTGGTGAGACCACATTTGGAATACTGTGTCCAGTTCTGGAGACCTCACCTACAAAAAGACATTGACAAAATTGAACGGGTCCAAAGACGGGCTACAAGAATGGTGGAAGGTCTTAAGCCTAAAACGTATCAGGAAAGACTTCATGAACTCCATCTGTCTAGTCTGGAGGACAGAAGGAAAAGGGGGGACATGATCGAAACATTTAAATATGTTAAAGGGTTAAATAAGGTTCAGGAGGGAAGTGTTTTTAATAGGAAAGTGAACAGAAGAACAAGGGGACACAATCTGAGGTTAGTTGGGGGAAAGATTAGAAGTAATGTGAGAAAATATTATTTTACTGAAAGAGTAGTAGATCCTTGGAACAAACTTCCAGCAGACGTGGTAGATAAATCCACAGGAACTGAATTGAAACATGCCTGGGATAAACATATATCCATCCTAAGATAAAATACAGAAAATAGTATAAGGGCAGATTAGATTGACCATGAGGTCTTTTTCTGCCGTCCATCTTCTATGTTTCTAGGTTTCTAACCTAAGAAGAGCCCTGCTGAATCAGGCCAAAGCCCATCAAGTCCAGCATTCTGTGTCCCACAGTGGTCCCCCAATTGTCCATAGGGATCTTGAGCAGAAAGAGAAGGCAAATTGCCCCCTTTCCCTTGACCCCCAACAAATGGGACCCAAGGGAACCCTGCCTGCCTCAACCCACATAGAGGCGGCACATGGACATAGTATGGTGACCAAAACTGGACACAGTATTCCAGGTGTGGTCTAACTAGGCCTTTATAGAATGAAATGAGTTCCCCTCTGTTGATGCAACTCAGGATTGTATTGGTCTTTTTGGCTGCCGCTGCACATTGCTGGCTCATGTTTAGCTGGTTGTCCTCCAAGGTCCCTCTCGCAGTCGCTGTCATTCAAAATAGCTGCCTGTCTCTGAAATGCAGGTGGGATGCTGAATCTATTCCCGATGGGTTTGTTCTCCTAGGTTGCAAGAGGGATCGGGAAGCCTTGGTGGACAACCAACTAAAGTTTATTTAGTTGCGTCTGTGAGTTTATGAAGTGGTTGTTTCTTTCTTGCTCTTCCTTGCCTTTTTTTTTTGAAGTGGGACAAAGAGCCACCCCATTTTCCCCCACTGGAGCTCCCCAAAGATACCAAAGAGAGCCACGGCTGTTGCTGCTGCTGCTGCTTCTCCTTCTCCATCTCCATCTCCATCTCCTTCTCCTTCTCCTTCTCCATCTCCTCCTCCTTCTTCCTCTTCCTCTTCCCTTCTCCTCCTCTCCTCCTCTTTCTCTTCCTCTTCCTCCTCTTCCTATTCTTCTTCTTACTCCTCTGCTGCCTCCTCCTCTTCCTCCTCTTCCTCCTCTTCCTCCTTCCTCTTCCTCCTCCTCCCTCTTTTTCCTCTCTCTCCTCCCCCTCCTCCTCTTCTTCTTACTCCTCCTCTTCCTCCCCTGTTCTTCCTCCTCCTCCTCCCCCTCCTCCTCCCCCACTTCGGGATGCCACCCACCCGGCCCGGTCTCTCCTCCCTCTGCCCCTCCAACAGCGAGCCAGGGATTGCCAGCGCTGGCGGCCGTAGAGATTTTGGCCGGCGCCCTACTCGCGGCTTTACGGTAGGAGCTGTTCGTTCAGCACCAGACGCCCGGCCGTCCCCGGCGCAGACGCCAGGCGCTGTCCGCGGTGCTGAACGGAGCCCGCTCTCCGCCGGCGGAACATCGCGGGGGCCGGCGGGCTTCTCTGGAGGCGACCCCCCCCAACCCTGACACGTCTGGAAGTGCCAACCCAGGTCGAGCCGAGCGCGGCCGCCTTTGCCCTGAAAGACCGGAGAGGCAGCGACTGGGGGAGAGACCGGCTGGTTTTGGAGGGGGGGTCGCTGCTGTGGGGCCCCCGCCTCTCATTCCCCCCCCCCGGCATTCGCTGCTTTGGGGATCGCCGGGCGGAGGTCTGCTTCTCTCCCCCCCACCTCCACCACCACAATCCCGCCATCGCCATCGCCACAACAGACACCGCCGGGCAAATGAAGGCGTTCCTGGCATTCCGCCTTCTCTTCGCGGCGCTCGCCGGGGCCCAGGCGCAAGGTAGGCTCACCGCTGGCGGCGGCGGAGGGAGTGCTCGGGGAAGGGGCTCCTTTGGGGGGGGGGGGGTCAGGAGGACCGAAGGGAAGGGAGGGCAAGAGAGGAAGAGAAGAGGTGCGTTCCCCGTTTGGTACCATCAATCGTCGCCGAATGTCCCTAAGGCTCTCCAACACCTCCGTTGCTAGCCAAACTAACCCTCCCCCCCCCCCCCAAGCTTTCCGTTTTTGGAGTAGAGCAGTTCCCCAAGCTGGCAACTGCTGCAAAGGGTGAGAAGTGAGGGGGAAGGTCATTTTAAAACTCACTCACACTCTCCTACCTTCCTTCTCTCTCTCTATCTCTCTCTTTCTCTCTCCTTCCTTCTCTCTCTCTCTCTTTTTCTTTCTGTCTCCTTCCTTCCCCCTCTCTTTCTATCTCTCTTTCCTGCCTTCCTTCCCTCTCTTTCTTTCTATCGCTTTCCTCCCTCCCTCCTTCCCCTTTCTCTTTCTCTCTCTTCTTCCTTCCTTCTTTCTCTCTATCTCCTTC
This sequence comes from Erythrolamprus reginae, assembly GCF_031021105.1. Classification (NCBI taxonomy): domain Eukaryota; kingdom Metazoa; phylum Chordata; class Lepidosauria; order Squamata; family Dipsadidae; genus Erythrolamprus; species Erythrolamprus reginae. The sequence goes on along the minus strand of NW_027248603.1, from coordinate 27,994 downwards.
CTTTCTCCCTCCCTTCTTTCCATCCTTCCTTCCTTCTCTCTCTCTCTCTTTCTCTATCATTCCTTCCTTCTCTCTCTTTCTTTCTCTCCTTCCTTCCTTCCCCTCTCTCTTTCTATCTCTCTCTCCTTCCTTCCCTCTCTTTCTTTCTATTGCTTTACTCCCTCCCTCCTTCCTCTTTCTCTTTCTCTCTCTTCTTCCTTCCTTCTCTCTCTCTCTTTCTCTCTCCTTCCTTCCCTCCTCTCTTTCTATCTCTCTCCTTCCTTCCCTCTCTCTTTCTATTGCCTTCCTCCCTCCCTCCTCCCTCCCTCCACCCTTTCTCTCTCTCTTCTTCCTTCCTTCTTTCTCCCTCTTTTTTCTATCTCCTTCCTTTATCCCTCCTTCCCTCCCTCCCTTCTTTCCTTCCTCCCCTCCACCCTCCCTCCCTCCCCCCGTCTCTCTTTCTCCCTGTTCTTCTAAGCTCAAGCGTGGAACCAGCCCTTCCTCTCCACACACCTTTGGCAATGAAATCACCCGACACCTCGCTCTATCTCTCCTCACACATGTACACACACCGGCCACAGCTGCCAGCGAAGCGGCCGGCAGGACTCCTCCCCCAGCCCAAGTTGAGTGGTGGGTTCCTGGCAACGGCGGGTGGCGGGCGAGGAAAGAGCTGGGGCCCACGTCCTTCCGAGGCTGCCCCCTTCCTTCTTTCCCTGCCCCAAGGATTCGCAAGGAGCGGCTCAAACTTCTCCAAGTTCCTTTCTCCGGGGCTTCTTAAGGGGAGAAGGAGACACAACCCCAGAAGGAACACACACACACACACACTGCTTCAGAAGCCACAGTACCCAGCTGCCCCCCATCCCCCTTCCACTGACGTTGTCGGACCCTCCTAGAGACCAAAAATCTCCCATCTCAGTTTCACCCAGACAAGCTGGGCAGCTATTTAAAGCCAGATCCCCCCAGGCAGCAGGCCTTGCTACACTCTCAGGGAAAAAACCCAGGGATATTTTAGGAAACGGGGAGGGGGGAGACGACACAGTTGGGGACCCCATGTTCTGTCTTTGTGGGGAGGAAGTGAAGGGGAGGGTCTTCGGCAGAAATTCTCTCATGTATTTTGGGAGCCTGTAATCATCGGGTTCACGGGCAGCACCTTCTCTCTCCCATTAACTTAGTTTATGAGATGGGGAGAGAGAGAAAGAGAGAGAGAGAGAGAAACAGAAAGAGAGAGAGAAAGAGAAAGAGAGAGGGGGGAAAGAGAGAAAGAGAGAGGAGAGAAAGAGAGAGAGGAAGAAATAGAGAGAGAAAGGGAGAGAAAGGGAGAAAGAAAAAACAGAAAGAGAGAGAGAAAGAGAGAGGGGGGGGGAAAGAGAGAGAAAGAGAGAGAAAGGGAGAAAGATACAGAGAAAGAGAGGAGAGAGAGAGAGAAAGAGAGAGAAGGAGAGAAAGCGAGAGAGAAAGAGAAAGAGAGAGGGAGAGAAGGAGAGAGAGAAAAAGAAGAGAAAGAGAAAAAAGACAGAGGGGGGAAGAAAGAGAGGAAGGGAGAAAGAGAGGAAGAGAAACTGAGAGAGAGAGAGAGAAAGAGAAAGAGAGAAAGAGAGAAAGAGAGAAAGAGAGAGAGGGAGGGAGAGAGGGAGAGAAGGAGAGAGAGAAAGAAAGAGAGAGAAGGAAAGAAAGAGAAAGAGAGAAAGAGAAAGAGAAAGAGAAAGAGAGAGGGAGAGAAGGAGAGAGAGAAAAAGAAGAGAAAGAGAAAAAAGACAGAGGGGGGAAGAAAGAGAGGAAGGGAGAAAGAGAGGAAGAGAAACTGAGAGAGAGAGAGAGAAAGAGAAAGAGAGAAAGAGAGAGAGGGAGGGAGAGAGGGAGAGAAAGAAAGAGAGAGAAGGAAAGAAAGAGAAAGAGAGAAAGAGAAAGAGAAAGAGAGAGGGAAGGATGTTTCTCTGGTGTGCACTTTGGGCTGCTTGGAAGGAAGAATTTGAGCAGAATTCAAGGAAGAGATTTAGAAATCGGTTTTTGACAGTGACTGACAGACAAGGGCTCCGCGGTTAACAGGCACAAAGCCCCCCTGCCATTAATTGGCAAGAGCGGAACACAGCTGGATTTACTTCTGAGTAAACACGTCGGGATTGAGTTGCCTGTGGCTCACAACAGGAGCCTCTTTTAGGGAACAGCGTCTGTTGTGAGGTTGTTGATAAGGCAGCCAGGCAAGCTAAGCCAAGGTTAGGAAGGAAAGAACGCCTCTGATGGTGGGGGGTCTTTCAGAAAGACAAACCGGGTATAAATCTCCAGAATGTGTAAATTGTTATCTTTTCCATAATTGCAGTCCTGTAAACGATTGGGAGCGTTTTTGTGTGTGTGTGTGTCGCTCTCTCTCGTTGTGATTCCATTCTCAAGGGCCACCACACTGGATCAGATAGAAGACACAAAAGGCTCACACAACATGTTGGGTTGGAGTTGTATATATTCTTTATTTGATTTTACCTTATTTATATGCCAACCAACTCCAGTGGGTGTCCTGTGTTCAGTACTCTGTCCAGTTGTGGGGAAATCACCTACAAAAAGAGATGGGTCAAATTGAAGGGGTCCAAAGACGGGCTACAAGAATGGTGGAAGGTCTGAAGCATAAAACGTATCAGGAAAGACTTCATGACCTCAATCTGTATAGTCTGGAGGACTGAAGGAAAAGGGGGGACATGATCAAAACATTTAAATATGTTAAAGGGTTGAATAAGGTCCAGGAGGGAAGTGTTTTTAATAGGAAAGTGAACACAAGAACAAGGGGACACAATCTGAAGTTAGTTGGGGGAAAGATCAAAAGCAACATGAGAAAATATTATTTTACTGAAAGAGTAGTAGATCCTTGGAACAAACTTCCAGCAGATGTGGTTGGTCAATCCTCAGCAACAGAATTGAAACATGCCTGGGATAAACATCCATCCAGTATAAGGTCAGACTAGTTGGACCATGAGGTCTTTTTCTGCTGTCAATCTTCTATGTTTCTATGATTGCATTTCATCCTGGTTAAGGGGTTTTTTTTGGTGTGGTTTAATTAATAAGATGCATGGACGGAGTTGTATTGTTCAACTTTTTTTGTGCAAATCCAGAAAAAATGGGTTAATTTAGCCATGGGGTCAAGCGTCCTGCAGAAGGGCAGTCGATATGTTGCCAAGGTTAATAGCTTTTTCCCATCAATACATCAGGGAAAAGCCACGTTTCTGATTTATTGCCACGTATGAAAATGATGAATTTCCTGGGGTCGTTGATATCACCACGGAAGGTCATAGAACTTTTGTCCTGGGACTGTGCCATTTAAGCCACCTTGCAAAACAATAAAAACAGAAAATAAAAATGGCTGAGGCTTATTCTAAAAATTATATATAAAATTATAGCAAGGAATTCTATTTCCCAGGGGGCATATTTAGCCTTCGCGAGCCTCCCTCTAATCCGCGTTACCTAATATATATATATTATATATATATATATTACCTACATATAAGGTAACGCGGATTAGAGGGAGGCTCGCGAAGGCTAAATATGCCCTCTGGGAAATGGAATTCGTGCCACGCACAATTCCTACCTCGCAACCTTCAGAAAAGGTTCAATTGCAGAGTTGCTTAAGAGCTCTGGATTCCGGGGGATTTAGCCGGGATTAATCCGGGATTTTCCCTTCCCTGAGCAAACTCGACGGTTGACCTGAGTTCTCTTTCAAGCTTGATCTAATTTCTACGAGAAATACAAGCCGTGACTCCTGGGTCACTTTGGTTTAATTGCTCCAAAAAAAAAAAAAGAGTCCGCCTGTTTGGAGGAGCATTAAACAAACACTGATGAGCCCATGTTGGGAGCATGTTAGGCTCACCCTAGGACAGCCAGGAGAGTCCTTCTGAAGGAGAGTTGACCTCTGGCAAAAATGGGATTCCTGCGCCACTCGATTGATACCCTCCACCAGGCACAAAGCCCCCCCCCCCCCCCCCCGTGGCTGGGATCCTGAGAAGGGATTGGCTGGGAAGGCTGGGACACAACCTTGTCTGCCATGGTTGTTAAGTGAATGTGTTGTTAAGCGAATTTAGCCCCCCTCGTTGTCAGAAGCCTTCCTTCCTTCTTCCCTTCTTTCTTTCCTTCCTTCCGTCTTTCTTTTTCTTTCTTTCTTTCTTTCTTTCTTTCTTTCGTCCTTCTTTCCTTTCTTTCTTTCTTTCTTTCTTTCTTTCTTCCTCCCTCTAATTCTTTTCTTTCTCCTTTCTTCCTTCTTCTTTCCCTTCTTCCTTCCTTCTTTTCTTCCTCCCTCCCTCTGACTCTTTCCTTTCTTCCTTGCTGTCCTCCTTCCTTCCTTCCTTCCTTTCTCTCTTCCTTCCTTCTTCCCTTTCTTTCCTCCTCCCTCCCTCTAATTCTATCCTTTCTTCCTTGCTGTCACCTTTCTTCCTTCTTTTCTTCCTCCCTCCCTCTGACTCTTTCCTTTCTTTTTTCCTTGCTGTCTCCTCCCTCCCTCCCTTCCATCCATCCATCCATCCATCCTTCCTTTCCTCTGTCTAATTCTTTCCTTTCTTCCTTGCTGTCTCCTTCCCTCCCTCCCTCCTTCCTTCCTTCCTTCTTTTCTTCCTCCCTCCCTCCCTCCCTCTGACTCTTTCTTTCCTTCCTTCCTTCCTTCTTTTCTTCCTCCCTCCCTCTGACTCTTTCCTTCCTTCCTTCCTTCCTCCCTTCCTTCTTTTCTTCCTCCCTCCCTCCCTCTGACTCTTTCCTTCCTTCCTTCTTCCTTCTTTTCTTCCTCCCTCCCTCCCTCTGACTCTTTCCTTCCTTCCTTCCTTCCTTCCTTCTTTTCTTCCTCCCTCCCTCCCTCTGACTCTTTCCTTCCTTCCTTCCTTCTTTCTCCCTCCCTCTCTCTCTCCCTCCCTCCCTTCCTTTCCCCCAGCCGGTGTGCTAGATTGCTGTTCCTCTCTTTCTTGCCATGGAAGAGGCATCATTTCTGGCTCAGATAACTGACGGCCAGGTGGGCTTGGAACAATCAGCGTCTTTCTCCTGCTGCTTTATTGTCATGCAAGGAATTTAAATACTGGGCAGCTCCTTGGTACCCATCGCCTTAGAAAAGCAGCGGAATGGCCTGGAGAATGGAGGCACCCCCTCGCTAACACACACCCCAGGGCTGCTGCTGAAACCTTCAGGGCCCCCCAGGTCTATTCTGCCACGAATAGTCCCCCTGCCTCCCTAGGGAAGCTCCTGGGGGGCGGGAGATGGGTCCATGCCAAACCGAGTGGGCTTATAGGCCGTCCTCCCCTCATTGGTGCCGCTTAAGCCGTGATCCTCTCCATGGCCATTAATTGAGGAATGGGTGGATGGATTGACAGTCGGGAAGAATCCGAGTTCCAGCTTTGCTACAAATCCGATTTGATCCTGTCAAATAGCTCCCATATTAACTCTCTTGCCAGGCAGCCTGACTCCAGCGGCGGGCATTTACGCGGAGGTTGTTGAGTTATCACACCGACTCTGTGTGTGTGTGTGTGTGTCAAAGGATGAGGTGGGGTTTAGGTGACCCCCTTCCCAGCTGGGGACCCCACAATCTCCCTATGCTCACCTGCTATTTCTCTCGAGGCGAGAGGTGTTATCTGAGTGGGTTTTGGCTTCCGGGAGGCAAACAGAGGGAAGGAAATTCCAGGCGCCGGGACTCAGCAGTTACGACATTAGGGACACTGACTGTCCTTCCAGATGGGATGGGACTGCATAGACTCCCAGCCAATCTGTCCAAAGGCTGTTGGAATTCTGGGAACCGCCATCCCCGAACATCTGGAGAACATCCGCAAGAGAAAACGGGGAGCTTCTGTTAAGGCTGGCTGGGAAAATATAGCGGGTTGCCTCCTTATCAGCTTGTATGTGTGTGTATATATATGTATATGTATAACGTATTTTTGTTGATAATGAAAAGGAAGGGAGATTTCTATAGATCTATTTCAGGCTTATTTGCCCTCATCAGGTAGCCACACCCTTTTTTACTGGGATTTGAACTGGGGGCCTCTGCCTTGCAAGGCAGAGGTCTTAGCCATTAGGCTACAGGCTCAACTCCTGTATCAGCTATATCAAAAAAAATAAAGGGGACACTCAAAGAACCCACCCTAGATCTGAATGAATGAAATATTCTCACTGAATACTTTGTTCTGTACAAAGTTGAATGTGCTGACAACATGTGAAAAATTGATTGTCCATCAGTGTTGCTTCCTAAGTGGACAGTTTGATTTCACAGACATTTGATTTACTTGGAGTTATATTGTGTTCATTTAAGTGTTCCCTTTATTTTTTGAGAAGTGTGTGTGTGTGTGTGTGTGTGTGTGTGTGTGTGTGTATGTATAAATATATGTATGTGTCAAATGTTTTTGCTGAATTTGAAAATTAAGGGAGACTAGGATAGATCTATTTCGGCCTTTTTTTAGCCTTATCAGCTAGCCATACCCTCACTGGATTTGAACTTGCAGCCTTTGCCTTGTAAGGCAGAGAATTAACCTCTAGGTTACAGTATCCAATCCCTTCAGCTTTGTACCAGGGAAGGCTTTAAGCTCTGGGGAATCTATCTATCTATCTATCTATCTATCTATCTATCTATCTATCTATCTATCTATCTATCTATCTATCATTTATCTATCTACCTATCTACCTATCTATTTATCTTCTATCTATCTATCTATCTATCTATCTATCATCTATCTACCTATCTATCTACCTATTTTCTATCTGTCTGTCTATCTGTCTAACTATCTTCTATCTATCTATCGATTGATCTATCTTCTTTCATTCATTCATTCATTCATTCTTTCTTTCTTTCTTTCTTCCTACCTACCTACTTACCTACTTACCTATCATCTATCTATCTATCATCTATCTATCTATCTATCTATCTATCTATCTATCTATCTTTGGAGAGGGGCAGCATACAAATCTAATAAATTATTATTATTATTATTATTATTATTATTATTATTATTATTATTATTATTATTATCTATCTTTGGAGAGGGGCAGCATACAAATCTAATAAATTATTATTATTATTATTATTATTATTATTATTATTATTATTATTATTATCTATCTATCTATCTATCTATTCCCCAGAGCCTGAGAGTCTTGGCATATTTGGGTTTATGTTTCAGAAATTCCTGGCAACAGTTCCATGAGGTCCCACTTATCATCTTCAGGCTGGAGCTTTGGGTTCGCCCCAGCACAAAGCCGAAAGAACCAGCCTGGAGATGACGAGTGGGACCTCCTGGAAATGTTGCCAGGAATTTCTGAAACTTACATGGGAAGAAACCACAATATGCCAAGACCTTCATACCTGTACCCATGAAAATCTACGAACACACACACACACACACACACACACTCACACACAAGCTGATAAGGAGCCTAGAGACTAAGTCCACTGCCTTAAAAAGCAGGGGCCCAGGTTCAAATCCCAGTAAGGGTGTGGTTACTTGATGAGAGTAAATAAGATTGAAATAGATCTATAGTAGTCTCCCTTTCTTTTCGTTATCAGCAAAAATCTGTTACATTATAGCTACACACATAACAACAACAACAACAACAACAGTAATAATGATAATGATAATGATAATGATAATAAAACAAGAGAGTTGGAAGGGACCTTACAGGTCTTCTACTCCAACCCCCTGCTCAGGCAGGAAAACCTACACTACTTCAGACAGATGGTTGTCCAACATTTACTTTAAAAAACCCAGTGTTGGGGCATTCACAACTCCTGGAGGCAAAAGCCGTCCACTGATCAACATATATCAACATATAAATCTTGCCAAACGGATCCGTCCAGGAGTTCTTCCAACAGACTGACTCGCTCCTGAGCCGCCACCATATCCCTGGCCTGGCCTGGCTCCAAGGGGAGGTTAACCCCCCCCCTCCCCGGGTGAAAATGCATGGGAATGAGTCTTAATAAGGGCCCCCGTTTGTGCACGGGGACGAGCTTTGTGTAAAGGTTTTGCTTGGCATCGATTTTTTATTATCCTTTCCAGGAAAGATCTATAGGCCGGGGAGGTGGAAGAGAAGGAATTAGCCTCCCACTTAGGCACTCGAAGCACCGAAACCTGAAGTTATTCAATGAAGATGATTAGCCGGGCGATGAAGACGCAGGCTGCAGAAGGGCAGCAGCCGTAGCTGCCTTTACACTACGAAGGGAGGGGGGATTTTCAACACACCTGAGTCAGAAACAAGGCCGTAAATGCCGAGGGCGGGTGAGGAGCGTTCGGAGCCAGTCAGTCAGGCATGTCGTTCCCAGCTGACCCCAAATTTTGGGAGACTAGTTCAATGTTGGCTTATAACAATGATTCTCAGTCTTTGGTAGCTTGGAGATGGGTAGACTTCAACTCCCAGAATTCCCCTGCAGCTTGAACTCTGCACATATTAAAATTGCCAAGGTTGCGAAACACCGGCAGAATCCTTGTATGTGTGTGGGGGGGGGAGGGGGAAGAGAAATACACAAGGAAAGAAATAAAAAGAGAAAGAGGGACGAAGAAAGAGAGAGAGAGAAAAGAGAGAAAGAGAGAGAGAACATGAAAGTGAGAAAGAGGGACACTCACACACAGAGAAAATGTGAGAGTGAGAAAGTGAAAGAGAGAGAGAGAAAAGGAGAGAGACAGAGAAAGAGAGAGAGAACATGAAAGTGAGAGAGAAAGAGGAAGAGAAATACACAGAGAGAAAATGTGAGAGTGAGAAAGTGTAAGAGAGAGAGAGAGAAAGTGTGTGAGAGAGAGAGAAAGAGAGAAAGAAAGAAAAACATGAATGAAAGAAAGAGAAAAAGAGAAAAGTGTGTGACAGAGAGAGGGGGGAGAGAAAATGTGAGAGAGAGAAAGAGGGAGAGAAAAAAGTGTGTGTGAGAGAGACACACAGAGAGAAAAAGAGAGTGAGAGAAAGAGAAAATGTCACACAGAGAGAGAGAAAGAGAGAAAGAAAGTGTGAGAGAGAGAAAGAAAGAAGGAGAGAGTGTGTTCCTATGAACAAAGACGTTCTTGTGGCGTTCCCCTTTGGCAAGCCCAGCTCTGACACACAAGTGACACACATTCTGGTCAGCCATCTCTCCCCCCCACCGGTGACTCCTCTGGCCAGAGGGAGGCCACAGCTGGGCCACTTGGGCAGGTCAGCCAGGGCCGGGCCGACCTTTGGGACCAGCCAGCCAGCCAGACTTGGACAGCTGGGAGGGCTGCCTAGTCCCAAACCAAGGGTTTGTATGAGTGTCTGTCTATGTGAGTCTGTCTGCCTGTCTGTCTGTCTGTCTCTCTCTCTCTCTCTGTGTGTGTCTGTGTGTGAAGAAAGCAAGTAGGATCCCGGCTGGAAAGGAACCACTAGGCCCAGAACAGAGAGCCAGAGACCCGGATATTCCCCATCACCACCAGGTTGGAAAAGCCTTTAAAAACACTCTACTGGTGTCGGGGTCTCTGGGCCAGGCTGGGCTTTAAGCAAAGGGCGGTAGTTCTCCCAAGTTTCTTTGTTCAATTCCTGTAGCTGCCCATCATAGCTGAGAGACTCTGGCTGGAAATTTCAAAGTGTCTAGACCTTTGAACTTTGAGAGTCCAGCAACTCAAGGCTAATGGAAATAGGAAGACAATAGCAATCTCTTGAGTTTCTTGTTTGAGCATTGGGTTGGACTAGAAGACCTCTAGGGTCCCTTCCAATTCTGTCTTTCTGCTATTCTCTTATTCTTTCATTCTTTTATTCTGCTATTCTGTCACTCTCTCATTCTGTCATTCTGCTATTCTGTTGTTCTCACATTCTCTCATTCTGCTATTCTGTCGTTCTGCTGTTCCCACCTCTGCTAAAGAATTCTATCTATCTATCTATCTATCTATCTATCTATCTATCTATCTATCTATCTATCTATCTATCATCTATCTATCTATCTTATCAATCTATTAAAATTAACAGGAATTCACTAAAAAGAGACTGTACATCGCATGTAATGCAGAAAACCGGTTTCCCCCTGCAGAACAAATGGCGTATTCTGCAGACGGCACCTTTTGGGGCTGCCAAGATATGCAGGAGCTGTTTCCTTGGGTTGCAATTTTGCCGTCGTCGCCAGCCTGGGTTTTTCCAGAGTAGATGCCACAGGGAGCCATTTGTGCAAGGCAGGGAGTGAGTGAGTAGGTGGGTGGACGGACAGGAGTGGGTGGGCCATGCAGGATGCAGCCTCTTCTGTCTTTACTCCTCTTACGTCCCCTTGTTATCCAACGGAGGGCCGCATTAATTTGGAATAGAATAGAATAGAATAGAAATTTTTTTGCCTCTTCTCAAGAACCATTTTCCACTTACAAACCCGAGTCTTCGAAACTGTAACTGGTAGAAAAAGCAGGGAGAAGCCTCCGTGGGGCCTCTCTAGGAATCTCCTGGGAGGAACCAGGGCTGAAAAAGATGGGGAGAAGCCTCCATGGGGCCTCTCTTGGAATCACCTGGGAGGAAACAGGCCCGGAAAAGGTGGGGAGAAGCCTCCATGGGGCCTCTCTAGGAATCTCCTGGGAGGAAACAGGGCTGAAAAAGATGGGGAGAAGCCTCCATGGGGCCTCTCTTGGAATCACCTGGGAGGAAACAGGGCCGGAAAAGGTGGGGAGAAGCCTCCATGGGGCCTCTCTAGGAATCTCCTGGGAGGAAACAGGGCTGGAAAAGACGGGGAGAAGCCTCCATGGGGCCTCTCTTGGAATCACCTGGGAGGAAACAGGGCCGGAAAAGGCGGGGAGAAGCCTCCGTGGGGCCTCTCTAGGAATCTCCTGGGAGGAAACAGGGCTGGAAAAGGCGGGGAGAAGCCTCCGTGGGGCCTCTCTAGGAATCTCCTGGGAGGAAACAGGGCTGGAAAAGGCGGGGAGAAGCCTCCGTGGGGCCTCTATAGAAATCTTCTGGGAGGAAACAGGGCCGGAAAAGGCAGGGAGAAGCCTACGTGGGGCCTCTCTAGGAATCTCCTGGGAGGAAACAGGGCCAGAAAAGGCAGGGAGAAGCCTCCATGGGGTCTCTCTAGGAATCTCCTGGGAGGAAACAGGGCCGGAAAAGGCAGGGAGAAGCCTCCGTGGGGCCTCTTATATTGTATTGCTACTGTTGTGAGCCGCCCCGAGTCTGCGGAGAGGGGCGGCATACAAATCTGATTAAACTAAACTAAACTAAACTAAACTCTCTAGGAATCTCCTGGGAGGAAACAGGGCCAGAAAAGGCAGGGAGAAGCCTCCGTGGGGCCTCTCTAGGAATCTCCTGGGAGGAAACAGGGCCAGAAAAGGCAGGGAGAAGCCTCCGTGGGGCCTCTCTAGGAATCTCCTGGGAGGAAACAGGGCCAGAAAAGGCAGGGAGAAGCCTCCACGGGGCCTCTCTAGGAATCTCCTGGGAGGAAACAGGGCCGGAAAAGGCAGGGAGAAGCCTCCGTGGGGCCTCTCTAGGAATCTCCTGGGAGGAAACAGGGCCTGAAAAAGCATTGAGAAGCCTCCACGGGGCCTCTCTAGGAATCTCCTGGGAGGAAACAGGGCCTCCACCCTCCCTGTGGTTTCCCCAATCGCACGCCTTATTTGCTTCTACATTGATTCCTATGGGAAAAATTGCTTCTTCTTACAAACGTTTCTACTTAAGAACCTGGTCATGGAACGAATGAAGTTTGTAAGTAGAGGCACCATTGTATTAGATTTGTATGCTGCACCGGAGACGGGTGGCATACAAATCTAACAAATTAAATTAAAAATTAAATTAAATTATGAGAGGTGGTAGGATGGGAGGGTTTCTCCTAAAGTCTACCACCATTTCTATGGTTCTGAGTGTGTCCCGGTCGCACCACAAGGTTAGTTGTCCAACCTCCCGTCTGCCTGCGGATTCATCATTGTCTCGAATGAGACCGATCCCTGCTGTATCTGGGGCGCAATTTAAGTCTCACCTGGTTGTCGCTGCAGATTAAGCCACCTCGGTGGTGTTTACTCATTGCTTGTGACAGCGCGGAGGTAACCCTGGGTGACAGAGGAGGGTGAGAAGAGGGGGCAGGAGGCGAAGAGGAATCCTTGGAGGGAGACCTCGACACAGACCTTGGGGCCACCAATCAAAAGGACATTCCCACGAAGAAGCAGGGGAAAAGCCGCTTCTTTCCGGGGATTCCGTAGGGATTTTCTGCACGAAAGCCGGAAGGTTTTCCGCCAAGGAGGCACAAAGGCCCGGAGAGTTTAGCCCAGCTCAAGTTCCCATCAACGGGGAGGAAGTTTGAAGCTGGTAGGGGAGGAAGGAGTCGGCCTCTGTCCCAGGGAGGGTTGAAGAAGGGAAGGACAGAAGGAAGGAGCCCCTCCTCTCAACACATCTGTAGTTTTTCTCCCTCCCTTCCCTCTCTCCTTTTTGTCCTTCCTCCTTTCTCGTTTCCTTCCTTCCTCCTTTCCCTTTTTCTTCCCTCCTCCCCACCCCTCATTCCTCCTTTCTTGTTTTCCTTCCTTCTCTCCCTCCCTCCCACCCTTCCTTCCTTTCTCCCTTCTCATTTTCCTTCCTTCCTTCCTTCTTTCTTTCTTTAGCATTTTCCTTCCTTCCTTCTTGCTCATTTTTCTCTCTTCCTCCCTCCCTCCTTTCTTGTTTTCCTTCCTTCTTTCTCTCCCTCCCTTTCTTCCTCCTTTCTCATTTGCCTTTTTCCCCTCTCTCTCTCCTTTTTTCATTCTTCCTTTGTCATTTCCTTCCTTCCTCCTTCCCCCTTTTCTCTCCTTCTTCCCACCCTTCGTTCCTCCTTCCTTCCTTCTCTCCCTCCCTCCCTTCCTTTCTCCCTTCTCATTTTCCTTCCTTCCTTCTTTCTTTCTTTCTCATTTTCCTTCCTTCCTTCCACCTTGCTCATTTTACTCCCTCCCTCCCTTCTTCCTTTCTCATTTTCCTTCCTTCTCTCCTTCCTTCCTTCTTTCCTGCTTTCCTCCTTTTTAATTTCCTTCTTCCTCCTTTCCCCCTTTTTCTTCCATCCCTCCCTTCTCCCTGGCTGGGGAATTGTGAGTGTTGAGATCCACACCCCACCTTGTTGCCAAGGGAGCCCGGCCACCCAGGGAGTCTGCAGCCACAGGGGAGATTCTCTCTCTCAGAAGCAGCCCGGCTGACCATCTCACGCCACCCTGACTGACCTTCCAGAGAACCCTGGAAACCTGCTTTGTTGTCCAGGCTCGGAGGGTCCCATGGAAATGGGGAGCCTGCATAATAATAATAATAATAATAATAATAATAATAATAATAATAATAATAATAATAATAATAATAATAATTATTATTATTATTATTATTATTATTATTATTATTTATTAGATTTGTATGCCGTCCCCTCTCCGAAAACTCGGGGTGGCTCACAACAATAATAAAAACAGTATTACAATGGAACAAATCTAATATTAAAATAATATAAAAGCCATAATTTAAAACCATACAACACACACATACCAAACATAAAATATAAAAGCCTGGGGGAGGTGTCTGAGTTCCCCCATGCCTGGCGATATAGGTGGTGGGGGGGGATGCTTGTCTGGGGACCGGGGGGGGGGAGATTTTGAATACAGACACACACACCTTTCTTTATACTTTTCATTTCTTTTTCAATATTTAAGGGCATCGTTGCCATCACCAATCTCCTCCCACAAATGGCTGTGTGATGCTTATTGGTACCCGGGCTATCATTAAGTGTTGGACATCATGATTCTGGACAAATGTATATTTTCTTTTTTGTACACTGAGAGCATCTGCACCAAAGACAAATTCCTTGTGTATCCAATCACACTTGGGCAATAAAGAATTTTATTCTATTCCATTCCATTCCATTCCATTCTATTCTTCTCTACTCTACTCTACTCTACTCTACTCTACTCTACTCTACTCTAGACTAGAGTAAAAGCCTGGAACGAGGCTGCAGCAGAGGCTCTTGACCGGATTGCGCCTTTGCGACCTCTCCGTGGCGCTAGACCCCGTAGAGCTCCATGGTTCAACGAGGAGCTCCGGGAGTTGAAACGCCAGAAGAGACGTCTAGAGAAGCGATGGAGGAAGAGTAGGTCTGAATCTGATCGAACACTTGTAAGAGCTTTTATTAAGACTTACAAAGTGGCGCTCAAGGCGGCAAGATGCGCGTACCATGCCGCCTTGATTGCATCAGCGGAATCCCGCCCGGCCGCTCTGTTTAGGGTGACCCGCTCCCTTCTTAATCAGGGGGGAGTTGGGGAGCCCTTGCAGAGTAGTGCCGAGGACTTTAACACGTTTTTCGCTGATAAAGTCGCTCGGATTCGGGCCGACCTCGACTCCAATTGTAAAACAGAGTCGACTGACAACGAGTCAGTCGAGGTGACTGGGGCACGTACTTGTCCACCTGTCTGGGAGGAGTTTGATCTGGTGACACCTGATGAAGTGGACAAGGCCATTGGAGCTGTGAGTTCCGCCACCTGTTTACTGGATCCGTGTCCCTCCTGGTTGGTTTCGGCCAGCAGGGAGGTGACACGGAGCTGGGCCCAGGAGATTACCAACGCTTCCTTGGGGAGGGGAGTTTTTCCATCACTCTATAAAGAAGCGCTTGTGCGCCCCCTCCTCAAGAAGCCCTCCCTGGACCCAGCCGTACTTAACAACTATCGTCCAGTCTCCAACCTTCCCTTTATGGGGAAGGTTGTCGAGAAGGTAGTGGCACTCCAGCTCCAGCGGTCCTTGGAAGAAGCCGATTATCTAGGTCCCCAGCAGTCGGGTTTCAGGGCCGGTTACAGCACGGAAACCGCTTTGGTCGCGTTGATGGATGATCTCTGGCGGGCCCGGGACAGGGGTTTATCCTCTGTCCTGGTGCTCCTTGACCTCTCAGCGGCTTTCGATACCATCGACCATGGTATCCTTCTGCACCGGCTGGAGGGGTTGGGAGTGGGAGGCACTGTCCTTCAGTGGTTCTCCTCCTACCTCTCTGGCCGGTCGCAGTCGGTGTTAGTGGGGGGCCAGAGGTCGACTCCTAGGTTTCTCCCTTGTGGGGTGCCTCAGGGGTCGTTCCTCTCCCCCCTGCTATTCAACATCTACATGAAACCGCTGGGCGAGATCATCCAAGGACATGGGGTGAGGTATCATCAATATGCGGATGATACCTGTTGTATCCGTAATGGCTACTTTGTATTCACTGTAAATAGTTGTTTCCGTCTTCAAGCGCTGTCTGAGCCAAAGCAGGAAGTCGCTCCTGATTGGCTCAGACGCGGCTGGCTCTTGCTTTGGCGGGAGCCGCAAATGTATAAAAGAAGCGGCTTTTTCCTAGCAGAGCCAGCCGGTACTCGCTGAAGTCACTTGCCTTGCTGAATAGTCACTTTCTCTGAGCTGAAAATAAAAGTACCGAGTTATTTGAATCCTGGTCTCCGGGTCTACTTCACTGGCGACGAACGGACGGAAGAAAACCACGTGCAACATGAACAAAATCCAGATCGGCCAGGCTCCGGAACTCTTCGATCCCGAAAAAACGTCCTGGGATGAATACATGACCACCTTCGAGATCTTCCTCGAGGCAGCAGGGATACAGGACGCCGAAGCCGATCGCAGACGGGCAATTTTCCTGAATTACTGTGGCCCGGAAATCCGTGGGATTGCCCAGACTCTCACCGACCCACAGCCAGCAAGAACCGTAGCGTGGGACGTCCTACAAGAGAAGCTAGCGAGCCATTTTAAACCGACCAAACCAGCCATGGTTTATCGGCATCAGTTTTCCATGATGGCTCAGAAAGAAAATGAATCAATCAACCAGTTCACGACGCGGCTTCGAACGGTACTTGCTCAATGCAAGTTTAAAGACCCGCAAGCCCGCCTCACAGATGCCTTAGTTTTTGGCATGAAAAGCGCCACGGTGAGAAACAAACTCCTCACCGAAGAAGAGCCGACTCTACAAACCGTAATTAAACTCGCGCAAACCGCAGAAGCCGCCGACGCAGCAGCCAGAGAATTAAAAGAACACGGGAGGCGAGAACTCATCGCAAAGATCGACGCCGCATCTCCCCGCGCCGTGGAACCAGACGACCCCAACCAACCAGCCCACAACGTGGACAACTGCTTCCTCGTACAAGATCAGCCGAGACACCACAGATCAACTCACCCAGCCCCTTGCGCGGGCTGCCGGGGAAACCACCAGCGCCATTGATGCCCTTTCCGAGACGCCACATGCCGCCGCTGCAACCGTCGAGGCCACATCGCCATCGCATGCAGAGCAACGGCACCAGAAGAGACATTCGCCGCACCACGATACCAACGACCTCAAAACCAGAACTTCCAACCGCGAGAAAATAGACCGTTCCACAATTCGAGTCAAAGGAACTACTCAACCGCTAACCGCGACTACTATAGAGGTAACACTAAATTTTTCGTGAACAACACGACAACACAGAAGGGGGCTAAAATTGTTATCTCACTATTACTAAATAACCAACCATGCTCGATGGAACTTGATACGGGGTCTAGATATACCATTATGCCTTGGGAAAAATTTAAACTGTATATGCCTAACATGTCTAAATCTGATTTAAAACAAACCTCTCTAGTAATCAGAGACTTTCAAGGGGGGGTGATCTCGGTCCTGGGAACAGCAAATGTACCTATTGTATTCAAGAATGTAAAATGTACCCTACCCATGCTTATTGTAACAGGGGCTAAGCACTCTCTCTTGGGATTGACTTGGATGGAACCTTTGGGGATTGAAATTTCGGGTGTGTGTAATGTGAACTGTGATAATATGCCTAACTTTGTACAAGAGTTCCCTGAGGTGTTCAGCCCCCCTTTGGGGTCGTACAAGGGGCCCCCTATATCGTTTTCTATTGACCCCAAGGTCCCACCAATCAGGTTAAAACCTCGCAGGGTTCCCCTTCCACTTCTCCCCAAACTAGACCTACAACTGGATAAACTTATAAGCCAAGGTATTTTGGTCCCTGTGGAACAAGGACCATGGGAAACCCCCATAGTCACACCGGTGAAGCCAGATGGTTCCCTAAGAGTATGCGCAGATTACAAATCAACTCTTAACAAGGCCCTCCAGCACCACCCCTACCCCATTCCAGTGGTACAGCAACTCCTGCACTCCCTGGGGGAGGGGAAAAGGTTCGCAAAGATCGATCTCGCCCAAGCTTACCAGCAGCTCCCGGTCGATGACCAGACAGCATGCGCACAAACGATTGTAACACATAGGGGAGCATTCAAATGCACGAGGTTACAGTTTGGGGTGAGCATAGCCCCAGGAATTTTCCAGAGCATTATGGAACGCCTATTGTCAGGGGTAAATGGGGCCATCCCATATTTTGATGACATCTTAATTGCAGGGGAAAACCAGGAACAAGTAAACAAAAGAATAAGGGAAGTACTTAAAAGGCTACAGGACAAGGGTTTAAGAATCAAGCCTGACAAATGTGTCTGGGGAACCAACAGTATAGAATTTCTAGGATACAAGATAGACAAAGAAGGTATCCACCCCACAACAGAGAAATTAAGAGCCATTAGGGAAGCCCCAGAACCACGAGATAAGAATGAGCTGCAGGCATTTTTAGGCCTCCTTAATTTTTATTCCATTTTTTTAAAACAGAAGGCAACAGTAGCAGAGCCTCTACATCGTTTACTCCAGAAGGAAGCCCGATGGACCTGGGGGGAAACTGAACGTGAAGCCTTTTTCCAAATAAAGAGTCTGTTAACCTCAAAAAGCGTAGTAGTCCAATATAGTGCGTCACTACCCATCAGACTCACGTGCGACGCCTCGCCATACGGCATAGGAGCAGTCCTAGCTCACGTTCTACCCAATAAATCAGAAGCCCCAATAGCATTTTTTTCAAGAACCATGAACAGTACAGAAAGGAATTATAGTCAGTTAGACAAGGAGGCTCTAGCGTTAGTGGCAGGGGTAAAGAAATTCCACAACTACATTTTTGGTAGGAGCTTTGAATTGGTAACAGACCACAAACATTTACTGGGCCTGCTAGCCCCCAACAAGCCCACTCCGCCTTTTATGTCTCCTAGACTGATCAGATGGGCCCTTTTCCTCTCTGGATACCAGTATGAGCTCACCCACAAGGGGGGGAAGGAAATTAATCACGCAGACGGCCTCAGCAGGTGCCCCATAACAGACTTAGTGGAAGATCCTGTTCCGTCTGCAGATGTATTATTAATAGAGCTCGAGGAGAACCCACTAACCACAGCCAAAGAGGTAGCTGCACACACGCAGCAAGATCAAATCCTTAAACAAGTGATAAACTGTGTACTTAAGGGATGGCAAAATGATATTGTGAAACCTGAATTGCATGACTTCAAAGCTAAGAGACTTGAATTATCTTATGTAAAGGGTTGTCTGTTGTGGGGAGACAGGGTGGTCATCCCCAGAAGCCTAAGGGAAAAGGTTCTCAAAATGTTACATGTAGGCCATCCTGGGATTGTCAGGATGAAGAGCCTAGCAAGGGGACATCTATGGTGGCCAGGTTTGGATGCTGAAATTGAAAACTGGGTTTCAAAGTGTGAACCATGTCAAGAGTCACGGCCTAATCCCCCCAAAACAACCCCGGCTGAGTGGGAGCAGCCTGCTGGCCCTTGGTCCAGGATCCACATTGATTTCGCGGGTCCAGTGGGGTCCCAGTATTTCCTAATAGTGGTGGATGCATTCTCCAAGTGGGTGGAGATAATAGCAATGAGTAACATAACCACAAGTGCCACCATCAAGGTTTTGAGTAGACTTTTTGCCTCACATGGGTGCCCAGATATCCTGGTGTCTGACAATGGGCCACAGCTAACAGCCAGGCAATTCGAGTTGTTCCTAGATGGTTTAGGAGTCAGACATGCCCTCATCTCCCCTTACTCGCCCTGGGCTAATGGATTGGCAGAACGCTACGTTCGCGTGGCGAAGGAGGCATTGCGCAGGTCAGGCCCTGGGGATGTGCAGCAAAACTTAGACCAATTCTTACTCACCCAGCACATCACCCCTAACTCGCACACACATGTAAGCCCTGCAGAATTGTTGATGGGGAGGAAGTTAAGGTCACCACTAGATAGGTTGAATCCAAGGTTCTGTATTAACAATAACCAAATGTGTATGAGACCCGAAAGGGAAATGTATTTGGGACAAACTGTATATGTGAAAAGTTTTGATGGAAATGTAAATTGGATGAAGGGTATTGTTGTTAAACAAAATGCACCAAAAACTTATATTGTAAAACTAGAGGATGGTCGTTTGTGGAAACGACACATAGACCACATTCGGAAGCGAACAGAAAGCCAATTGCAACAACCCACTGACATGGACTCTCCCCCTTCAACAGACTTTGAAACATTGCCCGAATTAAGAAACACGCAAATAGACTTATCGGGCCTAGGGGAGCCATCCAGCGACGCCGAGCCTTCCTCCTCCTCCGAATTCTTCGTTGGGCCCACCAGGCCAAGTCCGCCGCGCGGAGATCACAGCAACGAGCCATCCTCCTCCGGCGACGTCGACAACGAAACTGAACTGCGCAGGTCGGAGCGAACTGCGCGGAGGCCCCAACGATTGGATGATTATGTCACATGGCTTTCCTGATGGATGTGACCAACTATGAGGGGAGGGGTGTTGTATCCGTAATGGCTACTTTGTATTCACTGTAAATAGTTGTTTCCGTCTTCAAGCGCTGTCTGAGCCAAAGCAGGAAGTCGCTCCTGATTGGCTCAGACGCGGCTGGCTCTTGCTTTGGCGGGAGCCGCAAATGTATAAAAGAAGCGGCTTTTTCCTAGCAGAGCCAGCCGGTACTCGCTGAAGTCACTTGCCTTGCTGAATAGTCACTTTCTCTGAGCTGAAAATAAAAGTACCGAGTTATTTGAATCCTGGTCTCCGGGTCTACTTCAATACCCAGCTTTACATCTCCACCCCATGCCCAGTCAACGAAGCGGTGGAAGTGATGTGCCGGTGCCTGGAGGCTGTTGGGGCCTGGATGGGTGTCAACAGACTCAAGCTCAACCCGGATAAGACGGAGTGGCTGTGGGTTCTGCCTCCCAAGGACAATCCCATCTGTCCGTCCATCACCCTGGGGGGGGGAATTATTGACCCCCTCAGAGAGGGTCCGCAACTTGGGCGTCCTCCTCGATCCACAGCTCACATTAGAACAACATCTTTCAGCTGTGGCGAGGGGGGCGTTTGCCCAGGTTCGCCTGGTGCACCAGTTGCGGCCCTATCTGGACCGGGACTCATTGCTCACAGTCACTCATGCCCTCATCACCTCGAGGTTCGACTACTGTAATGCTCTCTACATGGGGCTACCTTTGAAAAGTGTTCGGAAACTTCAGATCGTGCAAAATGCAGCTGCGAGAGCAGTCATGGGCCTACCTAGGTATGCCCATGTTTCACCATCACTCCGCAGTCTGCATTGGTTGCCGATCAATTTCCGGTCACAATTCAAAGTGTTGGTTATGACCTTTAAAGCCCTTCATGGCATCGGACCAGAATATCTCCGAGACCGCCTCCTGCCGCACGAATCCCAGCGACCGATTAGGTCCCACAGAGTGGGCCTTCTCCGGGTCCCGTCAACTAAACAATGTCAGTTGGCGGGCCCCAGGGGAAGAGCCTTCTCTGTGGCGGCCCCGGCCCTCTGGAACCAACTCCCCCCGGAGATTAGAACTGCCCCTACTCTTCCTGCCTTCCGTAAACTCCTTAAAACCCACCTTTGCCGTCAGGCATGGGGGAACTGAAACATCTCCCCCTGGGCACGTTTAATTTATGCATGGTATGTCTGTGTGTGTGACTGTTAGCATATGGGGTTTTTTAAATATTTAAATTTTAAATTTGTCTGATTGCTTATGATTTGTTTTTACATGTTGTGAGCCGCCCCGAGTCTTCGGAGAGGGGCGGCATACAAATCTAAGTAATAAATAAATAATAATAAATAAATAAAATTAATTACCCCTAACCCCCAACATTTTACCCTTAGACTCTCCACGGTTGACCGCTCCAGATTCCTAAGAGGTCAATAAGGGGCGTGCATAAGCGCACTAGCGTGCCTCCCGTCCCCTGTCCTATAGTCTTTCCCGTATCTCATATCTCATCTCTTCGATCCCTATTCTTTTCTTCTATTCTCTCATTGATATGTTTTTTCCTATATTTTTTCTTCTTTTCTTTCCTTGATATACAGTACTTTACTTCGAGTACTGTATATCCGCTATAACCTTCATTGTGTATTATTGTGTATTGGACAAAAATAAATAAATAAATAAAATTCGATCCCATTCCTCTATTCTATCTCTCTCTCATCTGTCTGTCTACTATCTATCTATCTATCTATCTATCTCTATCTATCTATCTATCTATCTATCTATCTCTATCTATCTATCTCTATCTCTATCTATCTATCTCTATCTTTCTTTCTATCTATCTATCTATCTATCTCTTTCTATCTATCTACCTATCTATCTATCTATCTATCTATCTCTATCTATCTATCTATCTATCTATCTATCTAACTATCTATCTATCTATCTAACTATCTATCTATCTATCTCTTTCTATCTATCTAACTATCTATCTCTATCTTTCTATCTATCTATCTATCTATCTATCTATCTATCTATCTATCTATCTATCTATCTATCTATCTATCTATCTCTTTCTATCTATCTATCTATCTATCTATCTATTTCTATCTATCTATCTATCTATTTATCTATCTATCTATCTATCTATCTAACTATCTATCTACCTATCTACCTATCTATCTATCATCTGTCTGTCTGTCTGTCTACTATCTATCTATCATCTATCTATCCCTCCCTCCCTGTCTCTCTACCCAGCTACGTTATCTACTTATCTATCTACCCAGTACCTATCTACCCACCCTATCTATCATCTATTCATCTATCTGTGCATCTATCTATCTATCCATCCATCCATCTATCTGCTTATTTGTACCTGGACTATCATTGTGTTGTACCTTATGATTCCAAATGTATGTATATTTGCTTTTTATGTACACTGGGAGCATCTGCACCAAAGACAAATTCCTTGTGTGTCCAATCACATGTGGCCAATAAAAAAATCTATTCTATTGCTGGAACGGTCCACTGCCTTTAAGAGTTCCATACCTGAAATTGGGTGCTATATAAACATAATAAATATCTGAAATAAGGAGTTCACGTTAAAACAAGGGACGGTTGGGGTTTCTGTTGGGGCTGTGCCAGCTGTGGCCAGCTGTGGTCCACATTGAGAACGGCTGTTTCTTGAAATCAACCCACTGTTGTCTTTCAAAACTGGAACTTTTGGAGAGATTAAAAGAGTTTGTAACTGATTAGTTTTGGAGGAAAGAGGTGGGTGGACTCAAAGCAAACAGAGTTCTTTAAAAGTCCCAACACATACATTTTATTTATTTATTTATTGGATTTGTATGCCGCCTCTCTCCAAGGACTCGGGCAGCTCACAACATGTCAAACAATATACAATGTACATATCTTTAAAAATCCAATTAATATCGCTAAAATCTCTAATAACATTGAAACAAACAAACAAACAAACAAACAAACAAAATCATTTGTTCCCATCCACCCAGCAAGACATACAAACTCATCGGACGGGGGCTGAGATCTAATGGCCCCAAGCCTGGAGGCACAGATAGGTCTTTAGACATTTTCGGAAGGCGAGGAGGGTGGGGGCAGTGCGAATCTCTTGGGGGAGCTGATTCCAAACGGTTGGAGCCACCACAGAGAAGGCCTTTCCCTAGGTCCTGCCTGTTCTGATCTCCGGCTAAGGCCACTGATAATTGGAATAAAGGATTGCTAAATGCATATATTTGTAAAACACCACATCATCTTTATTTTTCTTTCCTTTGTTCCACACTGAATCATCTCGGTATCTTAAACTTCGGTATGCAAGGCAACATCAAAATCATTAAAACATTCCACAAGTCATTCTAAGATTTATGGCTAGTCAGAGTTACCCCACAGTCATAAAAACTGCAATTAAAAGCACACGAGGCATAGCTTACATTCGGAGATGCTTGAAAAACCCTCCATGTTTCTTAATGGCAGATTGACGACTCAACTCTTCTCTTCCGTTGATACCTGGATGTGATGAATTAATTGCTTAATTAATTAACCCGTTCCTCTCCTTAATATTTCTTCCCTGACCCTTGCTCTCTTCGCCTCTGCAAGCGCCTGAAATAAGGATTTACCCATCTACCATCTGCTTCTCCTTCACTTGAATCTGAACCCATAGAAACGTCCTTTGGTTGGTCTCCTACTTCTTCTCCCTCTAAATCAGGCCCTGCCACTCATTCAATCAGAATCTGAAAAATCCCCAAAATGAACAGGAGGAGACACAACACTGCCAAGCGCCATTGTCTAGTTGACGGGACCTGGAGAAGGCAACTCTGTGGGACCGGACCGGACGCTGGGATTCATGAGGCAGAAGGTGTCCCAGAGTTAATCTGGCCCGGTGCCATGTAGGGCTTTATAGGTCATAACCAATACTTCGAATTGCGTCCGGAAACCAATGGGCAGCCAGGGCAGCCCGTGGAGTGCTGGAGAGACAAGGGCATGGCTAGGCATGTTTGCGCGACTGCATTCTGGACGATTTGAAGTTTCCGAACACTCTCCTTACAACAATTCGTTTAATGAACGTTAAAAGTTACAACGGTGCGGGAAAAAAGTGACTTATGACTATTTTTTTCCCACACTTACAACTCTCACGCATTGCAAAAATTTAAATTTTAGCCAGACGTGGTCCTCAAATTACGACAGTTCCTTTAGTGACTCTTCAAAGTTACATTGCTGAAAAAAGGGACTTACGATAATTTGTCATACTTATAATAAATAATAATAATAATTTATAATAATAATAATAATAATAATAATAATAATAATAATAATTTATTAGATTTGTATGCTGCCCCTCTCCGAAGACTCAGGGCAGCTCACAACAACATAAACAGTGTACAAATCCAATTTTTAAAAAATACAATTTAAAACTCTCATAATAAAATGATCACACAATCCAGTCAAACTATACACCAACCTTGACAATTGGGGTATGTGTTAATTTCCCCATGCCTGGTGGCAAAGATGAGTTTTTAATAACTTACGAAAGGTAAGGAGAGTTGATTCCAGAGGGCTGGGGCTGCCACAGAGAAGGCTCTTCCCCTGGGCACCGCCAGACGACATTGTTTAATCGACGGGACCCGGAGAAGGCCAACTCTGTGGGACCTAACTGGTTGCTGGGATTGGTTGCTCCAGTTGTTTCTGGATTGCAACATAGAATAGGTGCCTGCCACTACTGGTACCACCTTTGTTTTCTTTTGTTATTTTTGGTTTTGTTAGTACTATGTACATAACTGATTGGGTTTCGCAATATATAAACAAACTATCAATGTATGTTTAAATGAATTATAACACTATAGCTTTAAGAGTTAGTGTTGCAGTTAGCCACAAGAGGGAGCCAGAAGCGTCTCTCTTTCTCTCTCTCTCTCTCCTTCCCCTCCTTTTCTCTCTTTTTCTTTCTCTCTCTATCCCTCCTTCCTTTCTCTTTCTTTCTTTCTCTCTCTCTCTTTCCTTCCTTCCCTTTTAGTTCTTTCTCTCTCTCCTTCCCCTCCTTTTCTCTCTTTTTCTTTCTCTCTTTCCCTCCTTCCTTTCTCTTTCTTTCTTACTTTCTCTCTCTCTCTTTCCTTCCTTTCTTTTTAGTTCTTTCTCTCTCTCCTTCCCCTCCTTTTCTCTCTTTTTCTTTCTCTCTCTCTTTCCCTCCTTCCTTTCTCTTTCTTTCTTTCTCTCTCTCTCTCTTTCCTTCCTACCTTTTTATTTATTTATTTCTCTCTTTCCTTCCTTTTCTCCTTTTCTCTTTCTTTCTCTTCTCTTTCCTTCCTTTCTACCTTCCTTCCTTCTCTCTCTCTCCCTTCCTTCTTTCCTTCTTTCTCTCTCTCTCCTTCTCTCTCGCTCTCTAATTATTTTCTGCTATTTCTGGTTTGTCTATGCTGTAGAACCATGTATTCAAATAATGGTTTGATGTATTTTGTAAGTAAGGCTTATGGTATTGTATATGCATTGAGAGATGCTTATAATATTGTATATGTATTGTGAGTATTGACTGATGTAATTGTGTATGACTAGGATTGTTCTTGACTAAGGTATTTGCCAAAGTAAATAATATTTTATACACTTAGTGCATTGGTTCTCAACCTTTCTGATGCGGAGACGAGATCCCTTAATACAGTTCCTCTGATAAATTTATTTATTGATTAATTGATTGATTGTTAGAGTTGAAAGAGACCATGAAGGCCATCAAGTCCAACCCCCTGCCTAAGCAGGAACCCTATAGCATCCTAGCCGAATGGCAGTCCAATTTCCTCTTTAAAATGTCCAGAGTGTTGGAGTTCACAACATCCGCTGGTAGGTTGTCCCACTGGTTGATCGTTCTGACCGTCAGGAAGTTCTTCCTTATTTCCATGTTGAATCTCTCCTTGGTCAGCTTCCAGCCGTTGTTCCTCGTCCGGCCCTCCGGTGCCCTGGAGAATACAGTGATCCCCTCCTCTCTGTGACATCCCCTCGTATCCTTGTAGACTGCTATCATGTCCGCTCTGGCCCTCCTTTTCTCTAGGCTATCCATGCCCAGTTCCCTCAGTCTCTCTTCCTAAGTCTTGGTTTCCAGTCCCTTAATCATCTTGGTGGAAGCATTTTAAACAGTAACGAATGCTGAGTCGTAGGGAGTAAACTGCAACCTGATTGGCCCAGAGCATTATAACATGTAAAGCACTTTTACCATGGTGCTGGTGTTTTTGGTGGTTGTTACGCTGGCTGAAGCAGTTTGAGCAGGAGTTAAGTACTGAGCTAGAGCTGTGGTGTTGATACGAAGAAACCTGGATTGGTTTAGTATCTACGTGTAAGTAAGTTTTACTCCCAAAAGCTAAAGTAAAGTTTGTTCCTGGAAATACAAGACTAAGACAGGAGATATTTTGCGTGCACTGAAAACTGTTTATTACTGTTTTTCTACAAAATTGTCTTCTTTACTTATCTGAACTGGTTGCTGAATTGCCACACTATAAATTCTGGCATCTAGACAGGTCCTATACAGCTGCTGCGTATCTCAATATATCCAGACATCCTCATATTGTGGTGACCCCCAACCATAAGCCTAGCGCCAATTCTCCCAACAGAGCTTGTAGCTGATTGGCAGAGAGGTCAGAGGGACACCCTCACATTCAATGCCTGATTGGTCGGATTGTAAAAATAGGTTCCAAGGTGCCAGAATAGAAGCTTTAGTTCCTAACACCAGGGGAAATTTGTCTTTCCCCCCATGGTCTTAGGCGACCCCTGTGAAACAGTTTTACTTATTTATTTATTCATTTGTCCAATACACAAATACATAGGAAGAAAAGTAGACATGTAGTAATATATATAAGGGTAAAGTGAACTTAGAGGAGAGGATATATGAAAGAAAGAGAATATATATGATAAGTGAGAGAAAGGAAAGGCAATTGGACAGGGGACGAAAAGCACACCAGTGCACTTATGTACGTCCCTTACTGGCCTCTTAGGAACCTGGAGAGGTCAATCGTGGAGAGTCTAAGGGAGAAGTGTTGGGGGTTAGGGGTTGACACAATTGAGTCTGGCAATGAGTTCCACGCTTCGATAACTCAATTGTTGAAATCATATTTTTTACAGTCAAGTTTAGAGCGGTTCGTATTAAGTTTGAATCTGTTGCGTGCTCTTGTGTTGTTGCGGTTGAAGCTGAAGTAATCATTGACCGGTAGGACGTTGCAGCATATGATCTTGTGGGCAATACTCAGATCGTTTTTTAGGCGCCGTAGTTCTAGGCTTTCTAGGCCCAGGATTGTTATGTCTATTTTCGTAGGATATTCTGTTTCGAGTGGAGGAGTGAAGGGCTCTTCTGGTGAAATATCTTTGGACATTTTCAAGGGTGTTGATGTCTGAGATGTGGTATGGGTTCCAGACAGATGAGCAGTAGTCTAGGATGGGTCTGGCAAAAGTTTTGTAGGCTCTTGTGAGTAGAGTGGGATTGCCAGAGCAGAAGCTGCGTAGGATCAGGTTAACAACTCTAGAGGCTTTTTTGGCGATATTGTTGCAGTGGGCTTTAGCACTTAGGTCATGCGATATTAGTATTCCAAGGTCTTTTACAGAGTGGGGGTTGCTGTGAGATTTGTTTATTCAGTTAGTATGATGAGGTTCGGATTCTTTTTGCCAATGTGGAGGGTAGAGCATTTGCTTGGTTGATATTGAAGTTGCCAGGTGTTAGACCAATCTGAGACAAAGTCGAGGTCTTTTTGGAGAGTAGATGTGTTGTCCGTGGTGTTGAAAAGTTTTACATTGTCGGCGAAAAGAACACAGTTGCTAGTAATATGATCGCAGAGGTTGTTGATGTAGAGAATGAATAGTATTTCATTTTTGTTATGCTACTGTATTCTAATCACATTTTTAAAATCATTTTATTGTTTTAAGAATCCCTACAGCATCCTTCTCCTTTGACCCTGGCTCTGCTAAATTCATAGCAACATAATTTTTTTTTTTAAAAAAATGATGCTGGCCAGAGCATCATATATGCATTATAAATAGCGAGAAAGGTAGCATATCAATATGATAAGTAAATAATAAATGAATCCATCAATTTAAATTGTTCTCACTGTTAATGTAACAGTGAGAAAACAAATAGAATGATGATATATGATGGGAATATTTTGTTAAATTTTTGTTATTGATGAAATGGAATTCTTAGGTTGATTGATACCCGAATACTCTACGTCAATTAACAATATGGTTTTTTTAAGTTTATTATGTTGTAGTTGGATATGTTATGATTTGAGAAGGGAAGACATAACAGAAGGAATAAATAATGAAATAATTCAAGTTGATTTAACCCCTTGGAATTGATATAGCTTTGGCCTTTTCCTCGGTGCTGCTATTGTTATAATAGTTGTTAGATATAATGTAGGATTTAGTTGATATGAATGAATATATAGAATAGAAAAGAATTATTTATTGGCCAAGTGTGATTGTACACACAAGGAATTTGTCTTTGGTGCATATGTTCTCAGAGTACATAAAAAGAAAAGATACATTTGTCAAAAATCATGTGGTACAACGCTTGATT